>NC_133619.1:329767740-329872740 GCF_048593235.1 Sminthopsis crassicaudata | reverse complement strand
CAATATTGTACCTATATTCAGTGCCTGGTCAGTTGCTACCCTAGTTGGAAAGGGTATCTCTGTCTCTGTTTGTGTCTCTCTCTGCCTCTCCTTATCTCTTTTTGTGTGTCTCTTGTCTCTCTGCTCTCTGTCTCTTTCTCTGTCTCTCTCTGTCTCTCTCATCTGTTTCTCTGTCTCCCTTTCTCTTATTCTCTCCTTCTTTGTCCTTCCCTCTCTCTTCCTCTGTCCTTTTGTCCCTTCTAAACAACGGTAGCACATTTTCCTTATTTATATGGTCCTCAGTATAGTATGTGTGTGTATGTATAGACAGAAATATAGAAACAAATATAAAAATTATGTGAGATCTAAAATACAATATAAATATAATATAAAACACAAATATATCAATAGTTAATATGATAAATGTAATGAATTATATACTTAATATATTGTATAACTACATAAAATATATAGTTTATAAACGGTTTAGTGTGTGAATATATATACTGCATAATATTATAGACATAATATATGGTACAACACAATATTATAAATGTGGTAGACATCCTAAGTATTTGTTATATTATCGTGTACTATGCATATGTCTCATTTCATTTCCCACCTTTATCCTCAAAACATACATATATAGATACACACTTGTGAAGTATTAGTTTCTTGAAGACATGACCTCTTGTGTGTCACGTCATGGGGCTTAATCATTGTTGTCTAACTTGCTTGGCAGCAAACACTTGAATTTAATAGTTTTAAAAACTTGAGTTTCTAGAAGAATTGAAGGGTACCTCACTCATATCAGGCATCTATTTCTTTTTTCCTTTCCTGTGCCAAATTTATTATAACTATTTCCCCACCACTTTAATATCTCTTTCTTGACAGACTCTTTATACATCCCTCTTTTTCTGTACTCCTCTAGTTCAGTTATATTCCAGAATCTGGATACTTATGATTCAACTTCCATTCCTTTTTTGTTCCTTCTTTCTCTGATAGACACATTCATCCTCCCACACCCCCCTTAGTCTTGACTCCTTCCACCAGCTTTTATTTCTTTAGCTACCTCTGTCATGCATTCCTTCACCAATCATTTCTTTTTTATTTAATTTAAACTTTCTTTTTTATTGTGTACCAAATAAAAAGTACTACACAAACATGAACATTCTGTTATAAAGAGTGCATGTGAAACTGTTAGCTTGTTATGTGTAGTTCTTACTTTTTAAAGTGCATATTAACTTAAACATAAGAGCACAGATTTAGAGCTATAACAACTCTTACAGGTCATCTAAAATTTTAAAGAGGAGGAAACAAGCCAAGGGAGATAAAACAGTTTACCCAAGTTTATAAAAGTAGTCAGTGCCAGAAACAGGATTTCAGTTTAATCCTCTTAATTCCAAAGCAAGTGCCCTTCTCCTTATACGGAATATCTCTACCAAAGTGACCCAGTTTATTTGAATTCCCTTCTGAACATATCTTGATTAATCATTTTACAAAGTTGCTTCAACAGCTTAAGAATCTCCTTTCTTTGTAACAGGAAAACCCACCAAGCCTCTTCCCAAGGATCTCCCTAATATCCCAGGAATGGGGTGGGTAATAGGCAATGCATGATGTGGGAATCACAAGCAAAAAGTCCAAGTCTTTTCACCAAGGCTACTCTTAAGTCAATGGCAGAATTGGGGCTTGAATATCCCAATTTTGGAATCCTAGCAAACCAGCCAGCTTGTATTCTCTTGCATATAATTCACAAATTCTTTCACTTCCAGATCTTTCCCATCTGTATCCCCAGATTATTCACCTTATTCTGAGATACCTTTTCCCAAAGTCCTTTTAAGCCCTTCATCTCTTTAAAAAACCCAGTTAATTAAAATTAAAAACTTGGTTCCAGGATATCATTTCTGATTACTGCTTTGCTCTGATTATTCTTTTATTGTTTCCTCAATACTAATGAATATAATTTATAATACATGATTTTTCACTTAACACAATGGCCGCAGAGTGCCTTTTATTTGTTTATTTAATTGTGTCCAACTCTGAGATTTTTTTGGCAAAGATATTGGAGTGGTTTGTCTTTTTCTTCTTTCTCCACCTCATTTATGGATAAGCTAATAATAAGTAAATAAGGCCAGATTTTTTTTCTCAATAATATTTTCCCCCCAAATCCAACTAAAGTGAGTTTTTAACATTCATTTATGTAAGACTTGGCATTCCATATTTTTCTCCCTCTCTCCTTCCCAAGACAGCAAGCAATCTGATATAGATTAAATTTGTGCAATTGAGGTCACATTTGAACTCAAGACATTAGAGTTTTACTGACTCCAGATCCAAGGCTCTGTGTACCATGGTGCCACCTAGCTGTCCTCATACTAACCCTTATAAGGAGTTCTCCTTAATTTTTTTCCCATCCTACAAATGAGAAAAAGTGACAGAAGAATCAAGCTCAAGTCTTCTGGAACCAGGTTGCTTTCATAGCTTATTCTGTAATTCTTTTCCCGTTAATAAGTCAGTGACTCTTTAAGTATTAGGAACTGTGCTAGATCCTAGAGATGCAAAGTGACATTCAGTTCTGTGTGGATGACTTTAACTCTTTCATGGATCAGTAAATATTTAGTATTTTTAAAAATTAGCAGTGCTTGCAGGGAAGGAGACACTGATAATTTGGGAGAATCAGGATAAGCCGGTTAAAGAGCTGACATTCCATCTGGGCCTTGAAGGGAACTAAACAAGAAAGAGAGGAAAGGAAAGAGAGCATTCATCTCAGCCATGGGGAAAGCCTGTGCAAAGCTACAAATGGCATTTTATGCATGGATGCTCCATCTCTTCTACCATCACTCCTACCAACTCCACCACCACCATCAATAATGGTAATAATAATAGGGAGAGAGGAAGGGGGCAAAAATAATCATTTATTTAGTGTCTATTATATACCAGTAAAATTAGGTAGCTCAATGGATGGAGGAACTCAGGAAGACCTGAATTTAAATTTGACTTCAAACACTAGCTGGGCAAGTCACTTAACCCAGTTTGTCTTAATCTACTGATGGGAAGGAAATGGCAAACCACTTTGTTGTTTCTGCCTAGAAAATCCACAGAATTCAGGCCCAGCACACTATCTATTGCACCACCTAGATGCCTTACAAAAATTCTGGGGAGATAGGTGCTTTTATTGTTCCCATTTTACAGATGATAAAACTGAGGCAGACAGAGCTTAAGTGACTTGCCCAAAGTCACACAGCTAGTTAGTATCTGAGGCTGGATTTGAACTCAGGTTTTCCTCACTCCAAGCTCATCAGTCCATCCACTGTGCCGCCTAGCTTAAACTTGATTTTTAAGCTCTTCAGATCAGAAACTTTTTGGTTTTTTTGTATCTCTACTATGACAACTAGTAATAATACTCCCCAAATGGTTTGATAAAGACTCAGGATCACAGGTTCTTAGATTTAGAATGAGAAGGTATTTTGGAAGTTATCCAATCTATTCTCCCCATTTTACAAGGGAGGAGAAAGCCCAAAGACATTATTAAATGATTTGCCCAGGTCCATACGGCTCATAGAGCACCAAGCCAGGATTCAAACCCAGGACCCCTGTCTCTGAATTTGATGCTTTTCCCACTCTCTGTGAAGCCTTGTCAATGGTAGTGAATTCCATACAGTCAATCAGGCAGACACTCTTTACTGGTATTCTTTAGGAAGCCATCCCCTAGTACTTTGGGGATATTGTCTGAGTTCACTTTCTTCTCACATGTTCTTGGCTCCAGGATGCCTGTCTTTGCTGGTGACGGTGCAGGACACCGAACGCTATGTCACTCTGTTTGCCTCCATCGTCCTCAAGTGCGACTATACCACATCTGCGCAGCTGCAGGACGTGGTGGTCACCTGGCGCTTCAAGTCCTTCTGCAAGGACCCAATCCTAGACTACTACTCGGCATGTGAGTATCTTCTCTCTCCACCTCCCCACCTTCCCCAAAGCCTTCCTCCTATGCCTGAGAATGAAGAGATAGAGAAATAACTGGGAGCCTTTTCTCAGATTCAGTCTATGAGAGGAGGATACTTTTCATTTGGTTTGTGGCCAGATATACTTTCTCTTTCCTTTCCCTTCCCAAGGATTTGTTAAGTTTTACTTTCTGGGCTCAGAGTTCATAACACACCTAAAGTCTATGCCTTTTCTGGCACCTTTTATGCCTGCAGAGTATAGGCTTAATAAATATGAATTCAAAAGTACTTGCTTTCATGCCCTTAGGCTTCAGAATATGAAGAGAGGGAACTTGGAAAACTTCCATCTGATCCAACTTCTATCCAGAACTATCTTCACTTCCACTTTTCTGACAAGTTGGTCAAAGACAAAAGTACCATGTATGCAGAAATACTTATTATAATCTTTTTTTTAGTAGTTAAGAACTGGAAGTAGTCCGGGTAGCCATCTGTTTTGGTAATGGCTAACTAGCGGGATATCGATGTAATGGAAAAATTACCAGAAATTACAAATATGAATAATTGAGAGGAACTTGTGAAGATTTATATGAAGGAGCACAGAGCAAAGCTAGCGCAATTTACACAACCATCATAAAGTAATGAGGGGAAAAAAAATAAAAACTTCAGAATTCTAGACAAAGAAGCAGGGATCCCAGAGAACCAGTATTCCTTTATTAAGTACAGATTGTGGCAGCCTGACTCTGCTGTCCCTTTTAACAGAGGTACTAGGCTGCTAGATTATGGGAATCATAGTGCATATAAATTTCAACAAAGCATTTGACTGAATCTTTTGTTATCTTGTTGGAGAAGGTAGAGATGTGCAAGATGATAGCAGATTTGAGTACTATAGAAGTGATGGAAAGACCAGACTTAATAAGTAATCACTTATAGGTCAAGTCCATTAACATTGTTGTAATCATTATAATGAGTACATTGTTTGGTTCTGCTTATTTAAATTTGTATCAGTGCATGCAGTCTTCCTTGTGATTTTAAAAATTATTTCTTACAGTATATTAATACTCTTATTAAATTAATGTACTGTACAATTTGTTTAGCTGTTCCCCAGTTGAGGGACACGTATATAACACAATAGTAAGAGCTATGAAATGGAAATAAAGGAAGTATTTCTTCCTCTAAGCACTGAAAAATGGTTAAACAAAATGTGATATGTGAATTTTATCAAATAGTTCAAATAGGCATAAGAAGCAATGACTACAAAGAATTCATAGAGGCATAGGAAGACTTGCATGAATTTTTTTTTTTTTTTGAGGCTGGGGTTAAGTGACTTGCCCAGGGTCACACAGTCACACAGCTAGTGTTAAGAGTCTGAGACCACATTTGAACTCGGGTCCTCCTGAATTCAGGGCTGGTGCTCTATCCACTGCACCACCTAGCTGCCCCGAGACTTGCATGAATTGATGCAAAGTCAAGTGGACAAACAAGGAAAAAAATACACACAATTATCACAATTGAAAAAAAATGAAGCCAAACACTGTATAATTCTAATAATCAGGTCTAAGCCCAAAGAGATGAAAAAATGAACATTTCTCAGGTCAGAAAGAAGTATTATATAAGAAAAAGAAAGTTGCCTTTTGGTGGACGTGGATGTCTTTAATGAGATGATTGAGACAAGTTCCAAGTGTTTAATGATGAAGAGAGTCATCTACACCCAGAGAGAGAACTGTGGGAACTGAGTTGGGTTCACAACATAGCATTTTCACTCTTTTTGTTGTTGTCTGCTTGTATTTTATTTTGCTTCTCTCTCTCTCTCTCTCTCTCTTTTTTTTTTTTTTTTTCTGGTTTGATTGAATTTCTCTTATGTGGCAAGATAAGTGTATAAATATGTATACATATATTTTAAACATGGATTTAAAAAAAAAATTGAGTTTCAAATTCTCCCCCTCCCTCCTGAAATTCACCCATTGAGAAAGTGAATAATTTTATTTCAGTTATAGATGTGAAGTCATGCAAAATATTTCCATCATAATCACATTATAAAAGAAAACAACAAAAAAGAACCCTACAAAAAATAGATAATATTTTTAATCATGGATCCTTTCAAATTGTCAGACATCACTGTCATTGGTCTCCAGAGTCAAATACAAAATACTCTGACATTGCAAGCTTTTTAGAACCTAGCCCTCCTTCCAGTCTTTTTACACTTTACCTCCCTAACATGGATGCTTCAATCTGGGGACACTGGCCTTGGGGCTCCATCTCTTAGTTCTGGGCATTTTCTCTTGTTCTCCCCATGCCTGGAATGTTTTCCATCCTCCTCTCTAAATATTGCCTTCCCTGGCTTCTTTAAAATCCTACCTTTTGCTGAAAGCCTTCCTCAATCCCTCTTAATTCCAGTATCTTTCCTCTGTTAATTATTTCCCTTGATCCTGTATATAGCTTGTTTTGTTTATATTTTTGTTTTTGTCTCTCCCATTAGATTGTAAGCTCCTTGAAGGCAGTCACTGTTTTTTGCCTCTTTTTTTTCTTTTTTTTCTTTTTAATCTTCAGAGCTTATTACAGTACCTGGCACATAATGGGGCCTTAGTAAATGTTTATTGATTGACAGAGATTCTGAAAAAGAATCTATAAATTTTACCAGACTGCCAAAGAGATCCATTAAAAAAAGTTATGAAATCTTACCTCCTCTCCGCCATCTTGGACAGAAGTCAAGTTAAGAACTCTTGACTTAGGGGTACATAATAATTGTCATCAAGTACTTGTAGAGCTGTGGTATGAATACAGATTGTGTTTGTTCTCCTTTAAGAAATTAAAAAGAGCTGTTGTGAAAAAGGAAGGTTCTTGCTCTAAGGAAAGTAAAGCTTCCTAGCAATTAGAACTACTCAAAAGTAGCTCAGTCTGCTTTAAAAAGTAGTGAGTTTCCTTCCCTAAAAGTTTTAAAGTGATAACTGTGATAGTTCTTCCTACCTCTCTGATTTGGAGGATCTCTCAAATATATAAAGCTTGTCTATAACAGACTGTCTCTGTTCTGGACCCATTATCAAGCTACCTTTTTTCTGGAAACTTCCATGTGCCATGGTGACTTTCCTTATTTGATCATTTCCCTACTTGAGACATCAGATTAAAATCCAGCAGAGAACTCTCTCCCTAGAAAACTCACGAACTTTGCTTTTCTTATGATGCTGCCTGAGTGGTATTGGAGGGAAAGCTTGGTGGAACCTGGTTGGTCAAGCCCATGAGAAGTCTTTTGGGTTGGATGAAGATTCTGGAAAAAGACCCTATTAGTGATTGAGACTCAGTTGTATCTGTCCTTTCCAGCAACTAAAACCCAGTAGTATTTGTCTTAAAGATTTTGAGCTGAAAAGGACTTTAAAGAATATCTAGTCCAACTTTACCTTTCTCATTTTACAGAGAGGTAAACTGAGGTATAAGAAGGTTAAGTGACCTTCCAAGGTCACACAAATGGTAAATTATAGTAGGAATTTAACCCAGGTTCCTTGATTCCAAATATAATGTTCTTTCTATCCATCATGTCGTTTCTGCCCCAAACTTCCCTCCTTTATTGTATATTGCTCCATTATTTGACTCAAGGTGTCTCATTTTAGGGCTAGGGTCCTCCCTTGTGTCAGTTAAAATGCCCCTATTTCCTCACACACTTTTGGCCTGATTAGCTTTTGCATCCCCTCTTTAAGTCTCTAAACTAGTGTCTTGGACTATGATAATAACAGCTTAACTACATATCAGTGTAGATTTTTATTCAAGTGTAGTTTGGACCCTCTCGCTTTTGAATTAAAATTCTTCTGACTGAAATTCCATGATTCTGTTGTTTCTGAGACAGAGGGAAATTGTTCATCTCAGCTTCTTTCAGTTGTTTCATTATCACTGCAATTGGCACACTGAGGTACAAATGAATTTCACTTCATAGTAGATAAGAAATTGTAATGAGAAGAAAAGGAGAAGCTTCTGAGTCCAAGAAGCAGGAAGAGATGGAGTTACATAGAGCTTCCTTTCTCTTTCTTTCTCTCCTCTTCACAACAGATAATATTGAAGTTAATACGGTAGGAATCTCAAACCCTCATCCCTGTCTAGGCCCAGATGTTTAAAGTCCATCTCTAAGACATATAATCTTTTACCTAGTTGTTCAGATGAATTTGTGGTGGGTTTTTAATAAGTTTTTGTGAAGCAAAAAAGATTCCAATGGTAGATTTGTCCAAACCTGTTACAGGTTTAAAATTAACTTATAATCTATGTCAAATTACTTGCTTTCTCAATGGGGAGGGGTGGGAAGGAAAGGAAAAAATTTGGACCTCAAATTGTGAAAAAAAAATTTACATGTAATAGAAAAGAAGGGATAAAATGTTAAATTGCCAATTTTTTTAAAAGTAAGTATGCAATTTTCTGTTGAAAATCACTGGTTCAGGGGATGAGATATGACTTGATATCTCAGTGCTATGTTATTGATTCCTTTGTTGCATTTTTTTTTGCCCTCAGCATATCAAGCAGCTTTAGCTCTGGGTCAAGACCCATCCAATGATTGCAATGACAGCCAAAGGACTGTCCGAATTGTGGCCCAGAGGCGAGGACAGAATGAGCCAGTTTTGGGTGTGGAGTACCGTCAGCGCAAGATTACTATTCAGAACCGTGAGTGAACCATGAAATGTTTAGGGGTAGTAGTTGAGAATTCTAAAGAAGGGAGAGCTAGGTAGTGGGTAGAACACGATCCCTGGGAGTCAGTAGGACCTGAATTCAAATCTGGTTTCAGCTACTTACCTCACCAAAAAACAAATGAACAAAAACCGAAAAGCAAATGCCAATGAGCACAGTGACCTGATAGGAACCCAACTTGACCAAATCAGGCTGTATTTCCATTTTTCAACTAATTGATTAATTGGGTACAGTAATGCTCCTTGATAGTGGTTGTATTTGTTTCAGTTAAGAACACGTGTAGTATCTGGAGTCAGGAATAGTCTGAGTTCAAATTCTATTTCAGGCATTTACTAATTGTATGGTTCTAGGCAAATCATCTGAGCCTTAGTTTCTTCATCTATTAAAATGAAGGAGTTGGATTCAATATCTTGAAAATCTATGTCTAAATCTATGATCCTAAGAAATCATTCTACAGGTAAGAAAACTGAAGCTCAGAAGAGGGTCAATGACTTTCCCATTGTCAAGAACCAAGGTATTAAAGATTTTGGAGAAGGACCCTATCAATGACTGAGCCTCAGTTGTACCTGCCTTCTCCAGCAATTAAAACTAGTAGTATTGGAATTATAAATTTAGAACTGGAAGGGACTTTGAAGACTATTAAGTCCAACCATCCTTTCCTCATTTTACAGGGAGAAAAACTAAAATGTAAGGAGGTGACCTGCCTGGCTCACACAAATAGTAAATGTTAAAATTCCTTTTTTTTTAATATATTTTTTTCTTTTTGTGAAGCAATTGGAGTTAAGTGACTTGTCCGGGGTCACACAGCTAATCTTAAGTGTCTGAGGAGGGATTTGAACTCGGGTCCTTTTGACTCTAGGGCTGGTACTCTATCCACTGCATCATCTAGCTGCCCCACAAATAGTAAATATTAGCAGTTAGATTTGAATCTATGTCCTTTGATTTTAAATCCAATGTTTTATTTTTATGCATCATGATGCTTCTGCCCCAAATTTTCCTCCCTCATTGTATTTAGCTCTCTGCCCCAAACTCATTATTCTTTCCATACTATCACACTGGTTTAATATTCCTGGCACATTGTAAGTATTCCTTGATTATGTGTGTCTCACACACACACACACACACACACACACACACACACACGTGAAGAGGGGAAGGGGGAGGAGGAGAAGGAGAGAGAGAGAGAAGGAGAAAGGGAGGGAGGGGGAGAGAGAGAGACAGAGAGGAGGGAGAGAGGAGGGAGAGAGAGAGAGGGAGGAGGAGGAGAGGGAGAGAGAGGGGGGGGGAGGGAGAGGGGTGGGTAAGACCTTTTAAGGGATAAAACTACCTTTGAGGATGTAGAAGTAAACTAACTAATATTTTACACATATGAAGCCATTAAATCTACCTTGAATCAGTTTAAGTCGTCAATCTGATTCTTTACATTTTGGAGCCTTTTTTCTAAAGCCATGGGCGACATCAGTCCATTGTGTAACTCAGTCCTTACTTTAGTCCTAACTTTCTAGGATCCTGGAAAACTCCTGATTTCATATTGGAAATTACTTTTCAGGATCCTCAGTCTCGGGGGTTGTTTTCCTGTATTGGAGCTTTTAACAAGTCAGTGTCACATATCAGACCCTGAAATAGAAATTAGGAGACCTACACTTGATTTGAATCTTAGATACTTACTATGTGACCTTAGGCAAACAGACTTACATATCTGGACCTCAGTTTATTCATTCACAAAATGGAGATAATAATATCGGTCTCACTGGATTCTTTTAAGGAAGTCATAAAAACTGTAAAACAATGTGTGTTTTATTGTTGTTGAGAAATAAATAGAGAGAGCTGGCCTCAGAACCAGGAAAACCTAAGTGTAAGTCCCTTTCCTGATATATTTGGCTGTGGGATTCTGTGTAAGTCACCTTTTGTAATGTTTTCTCTAAAATGTAATGTTCTCTGTTGAGGTTTTCTTGGGGTCTCTGGAGGCAGCCTTCGTTTTAGTTCAGTAATCACCACAGGAATAGCCAGGGGTTAAAATCCAAATCCTTTATTATCTAGCTAGTGCACTTGTCCCTTTTTTGGCCCTGAGAGCTTCTAGCTTACATACTATACACTGAGTACAAACCAATCATTCTATCACTAGGAAACTATTATTTATTATATATTATATTAAATCAGTGCTAAACTAGATTTAACCATTGTCTCCTCAGTTCCACTTAGTACCTTGTTTCAAGTTCTGGCCCAATTGTAGGATTAAATCAATCATACTAAACCATGCTAAATTAGATAACTATTTTCTCTATCAATTCCATTGACTTAGTACCTTGTGAGAATCCTTTGTTTCAAGTTCAGAGTTCTGGCCCATTACAACTTTCATCTCACTACAGCTATTTAAGTTGCAGAAAAGATGTTGACTTGCAATATGGAGAGAGTTTCCACATTTGGATCTTCCCTTTAACTAATGAAATCAAAAATCCTCTTCCTATCCACCTCTGTCATTATTATCATAATCTTTGTGCCAGATGCTCTCATGTGACAAAGTGCCCTGGTACATTTTTGGGATTTCCCATCTCTCTGACCGGTTGTTCTCACCCAGAGAATTCATGTGTGGTTATTCCGGGAGCTGGTACTTTACATTATATTGCCCTCATCTCTTCTTGCCAAGTCCATGTCATGAAATTCAGAAAAGAAAAGCTTTATTTATAGACTGAAAAAATATTTAAGAGTTCATAAAAAGTAAAAGCATCTAATGCCAATGAGTAGTTCTGCTCTCTCTACTCTAGACAATCTCAGTCAGTCATATACCTCTCACATAATGAGAGCTTCTAGCAACACTGCATCTCTTGGCTTGTCCAAAGCTGTTGTGGCTTCATCTGTAGTTCTGGATTGCTCACATCAGCAGGTATTGGTCTTACTCGCTTTTGTTGTTCTTCTGGCATTGCTAGAATTCTCTCTTGCAGCTTTAATACAGTGACAGCCTAGAGACCTCTGTTCAAGATTCACTTGTATTAATTCTGCTCCCCTCAAACTGTATCTTTCTTTTGCTCAGGGATATGCTTTCTTGTTTCTAAGTCTCTGGTATCTCTTCTAGGCTCTGTGGGTCTATTGGCAATGGAGCAGGGGTTAGTTGGTAGGGAATGGTGGAGAGTGGTCAACAACTAGGCAAGGTTTCTGAAACAAAGCCCTTTAAGTGGGGGAAGCTGCACATTCCCCAGAAAATGCAGGTTACTAGGAGAGGGCTCAGAGTATGTGTGTGTAGCCAGGAGGGAGGGGGAAGACAATCCAATTTGGATTATTTAACAAGTCTCCCTTAACCTAGATGCTTTCAACTAAGGAAAAGCATCTGTTCAGTAACTTTATTCTTTTTTTTTTTTTTTTTGCATAGTTCAACACTCATTAATTTTATTCTTAACTCACTTCCCTCTGAACAGTAGTCAATTGTAGGCGTCAATCAATTTGTCCCTCTTCCTCTTTCTCCTTTTTCTCAGTAGTATGTTTCATTTCTTCATTATCCCCACCCTTTTTTTTCCCCTTTGTCTCCCAAACCCCTTCCTGGAGCCCTTTCCCTGTGTTGTTCTGTGTTTCATTGTCGTTCTATCTTGTTGATTTTTAAATTACATCAAACTTTGCCCTTAGAATGCCTAGATTCAACTCTTGGCTCAGTGACCTTAAGCAAAGCCTTTAATTCCTTGATTCTCAGTTTCTTCATCTGTAAAAAGGATGTTATTCATACTCCCTACTTTGCAGGGCTTTGTAAACCTTAAAGTGCTATAAAAATGAGAGTTATCTTCTTCATCATGATTTCCCAGATCCTTTCACTATATTTACATGGAAATGACACTAGACCCAAGATGGTTTAGTAATAGAATCACTTCACTCAGTCAGCCTCTCCCTGTATTCTCCTCTAAATATAACTTTAAATTAACACCTCAGATCAAAAACAGGAATAGCAGAGACAGCAAAAGGTCAGGGTGAGACATTTTTCTAGCTAAAATGCTTTAGGAAGTTGGAAGGAGAGCTCTGAGATGGGGTAGAGGCTGGAGCCAAGCCCATGGAGATGCAATACTAGTGGTGGGACTTGGTGGCATGGGAAGCATAAGCAGTTTTGAGAACTCTCAAGCCAGAAACCCTAAAGAGACCTGGCAACTGATCAGAAAGAGATTACAAAGGACACCTGTACTGGTTCTGGATACAGGATTAAAAGCTGTTTAGCAACTCCATTGCCTATACCCATTTCTGGGCCAAGGATGGAGTGGGGCACTTTACAAAGAAGTAGGGGCCCAGAGGAGTACTACTGCTTTGGCCCTGAGAAATCAGGGCCCCTTCCTGGATAGATCAGGACAGTAGTGACCATGCCTCTTCCCAGATCATAACCCATTTCAGAAGCACTGAAAACTTCCAAGTTCCAGACTGCTCTGGGGAAAAAAAAAAAAAAAAAGAAGAAGCATTGTGAAAAACCCTGAAGGTTGGGACAATGCTCTTGACTCCCCCCAAGAACAGAGACCAACTTTACTGTAAATTCAAAGTTAAGACATAGCTGGAAATATGAGCAGATACAATAAATGAAGACCATAAAAAAGCTACTATGGTGATAAGGAAAATCAAGACACAAACTCAAAAATTGCTATGAGCAAAGCCTCAAAGAAAAATGTAAATTGGACAAGAGCTCAATAAGAATTCCTGTTGACCAATACTGTATGATGATCAGTTCTGATGGATGTGGCCATCTTCAACAATGAGATGAACCAAATCAGTTCCAATAGAGCAGTAATGAACTGAACCAGCTACACCCAGTGAAAGAACTATGGGATATGAACATGAACCACCACTTCATAGAATTCCCAATCCCTCTAATTTTGTCCGCCTGCATTTTGGATTTCCTTCACAAGCTAAATGTACACTATTTCAAAGTCCAATTCTTTTTGTACAGCAAAATAACTGTATGGATATGCATACATATATTATATTTAATTTATACTTTAACATATTTAGCATGTATTGGTCAACCTACCATCTGGGGAGAAGGGGAAAAATTAGAACAAAAGGTTTGGCAATTGTCAATGTTATAAAATTACCCATGCATATATCTGGTAAATAAAAACTTAAAAAAAAAAAAAAAAAAAAGAATTCCTGTTGACCATCACAAAATGGTGTTGTTACTGTGTACAATGTTCTCTTGCTTCTGCTTACTTAGCATCAGTTCATGTAAATCTTTCCTGGAAGAGTTTTGTTTTTTTTAATTTTTAAAATTAAGAGTGATCAAGGGGAAAATGAAGTAAATGAGAATGAGGGAAGAAAATTATGAAAAGACAATTAACATTTTGGTAAAAGAGAAAGCACAAAAACACTGAAGAAAATAGAAAACTTCACTGATATTTTGAATTCTCAGTTCTTTTCCTCTTCTCCCCACCCTTGAATATAACAATCATATATGTGAAGTCATGCAAAACATTTCCATATAGCCATGTTGCAAAAGAAAACAATTAAAAACAAGAAAAATTTAAAAAATAAAAAAAACTTCAATCAGCATTCAGAGTTCATCAGTCCTTTCTCTGGCAGTGTAGAGCATTTTTTATCATGAGTCCTTTGGAATTGTGTTGATTCATCATCTTAACAAGCTAAGTTTTTCACTTAGCTATTGATATTGCTATTCCTTTGTATACATTCTGCTTTTGCTCATTTCACTTTACATGAGTTTATACAGGTCTCTCCAGGTTTTTCTGAAACTATCCTACTCTTCATTTTATATAACACAATATAATTCCAAAACTTGTTTAGCTATTCTCCAATTAATAAAGCATCTTCTCAATGTTCAGCTCTTTAGCACCACAAAAAACAACCACTACAAATACTTTTGTACAATAGGTCCTTTTCCCTTCTCTTTGATCTCTTTGGGATACGAACCCAGGAGAGGTATTACTGGGTCAAATGATAGGCAGTTTTATATAGCTTTTTGGAACTATGCTTCCAATTATTCTTTAAAATATTCTCTACAGCTCTACCAACAATTTTTTCACATCCCCTCTAGATTTTGTCATATTCCTTTTCTGTTATGTTAACCAGTCTGACACGTGTGAGATAGTATCTCAGAGTTGTTTTACTTTGTCATATTCTAGTTATTTAGAGTATTTTTCTTTCAATATGACTATTGATAGTTGGATTTCCTTTTTTGAAAACCGCCTGTTTATATCCTGTGACCAATTTTGATAGATTTGGCTCAGTTCCCTATGTATTTGAGAAACGAGGCCTTCATCAGAGAAACTTGCTGTAAATGTTTCTCCCAATTTCCTGTCTTCTAATTTTGACTGCCTTAGTTTGATTTGTGCACACCCTTTTTGATTTCATGTAATCAAAATTATCCATTTTACTCTCCATGATCTTCACTATCTCTTGTTCAATTACAAATTCTTCCCTTATCCATAGTTTTGACAGATTTTTTCCATGCTCCCCTAATTTATGATATTACTCTTTATGCTTGTCATTTCTCCCTTTTTACCCTTAGTTATGATGATTAGCATAAGTACTACGTACACTCAAGTATTTTAAAACAGCTCTAAGAATCATGACAAGGCAATATAGATACTATGTCTTATTTATGAGTAGATGACCTCTTAAGCCTTTTCTGGGCAATTAGCACCTTAGTCCACAGAGCAACTAACCTAGAGTCAGGAAGACTTTCTGGGTTCAAATCCAGCCTTAGATGCTTACTAGCTGTGTGATCCTGGGAAAGTCACTTAACTCTGTGTACCTTGGTTTCCTCATCTGTAAAATGAGCTGGAGAAGGAAATGGCAAATTACTCCAGCATCTTTGCTAAGAAACCCCAAATGGGGCTATGAAGAGTTGGACATGACTGAACAACAATGAGAACAATTATTAGTATCCTTCTTTTATTGATAATGAATACTAGAGGGAAGTAAATGATACAGGAGATAAAATGCTAGATCAGAGTTCAAATCCAGGCTTAGACACTTACTAGCTTTGTGACCCTGGGCCAGTCATTTAACTTCTGCCTCAGATCCTTCATTTGTAAAATAGGAATTGCATTGACACTATTGATGGAAGATACAATAGATTCTAATATTCTTCCAGCTCTAAATCTGTACTACTATGATTAGATGAAGGCCCTAGAGGCAGCTGGGTGGTACAGTGGATAAAGGGGCTGGGCCAGCAATCAAGATCTGAGTTCAAATTTGGCAACAGATACTTCCTGGTCAAATCACTTAACTTCTTTCTGCTTCAGTTTCCTCAACTGCATCTACCTTCCGAGGTTATTGTTAAATAATAATAATATTTGTAAAGTTTATAAAGTAGCATATTGCCTGGAACATTGTAGACAATAAATGCTTGTTTTCTTCTAAGGAAGGAAATGCGTATTATTAATTATTGTATTGCTATTATTTATTAATTTATTGCTATTAAGACTTGTAAACTCTTATTATTAAAAGCTCTCTTTATAAGTATGGAAGTTTCAAGGTAGAGAAATTAAGAGATTAGCCTAAAAGGTCATTTGGTAACCAGCAGGTAATTAGCAGGTTTCAATTTTAACTCTTTATATGCAAATCAAGAGTTGTTTTCTCTATAGCAGTTTGTCTTTTTTACATAGATAACATTCACTTTCCAAATACTTTTAGTTCTGGTCAACTGATATACATTGAACCTAAGCTCTATGTTGGGGAGAACTCTCTTACTACTGATGAAGTTCACTAAACTGGTACTTTCAGATTCTGAGTTTCTCCTTTTTATTAGAGATTTTGTGTGTGTATTTTCCAGTCCTTTTTGACTCTGGGAACCCATTTTGGGGTGTTTTTGCCATTTCTTTTCCAGCTCATTTTACAGATGAGAAAATTGAGTCAAATTGGCTGAAATGCCTTGCTCATAGCTAGTACGCCTTGGGGCTCTATACACTACACCGCTGGTTGCCCTATGTTTAAGACACTGTTGACCAAGAAAGTATAATCACTACATAGTATGAGGGTAAATAATAGTAATTTTGATGTTAGAGGACCTGGGATCAAATCTTACGTCTGATCCTTATTCCCTTTTGATTTCTGGGCAAGCCACTTAGCCCTTTCTAGGTATCAATTACTCCTCAATAAAATGAGAAGTTGGACTACATAATGATCTTTATGGTCCTTTTCAGGTCTGCATCTGTGATCCTTTTTTTGGGAAAAAAATCTTGTAGGAGAATAACTACTTAAGAGAAAATATTTTTGAGGCAAAAGCCTGGGCCATGAGTGATTCTTACAAGATTTGGAAGGACAATGTAAAAGATTCAGCACTTTCGCCTGATTAGTCTGTTTCCTCTGTTTCTCTTGCTTCATAGGAGCAGATCTTGTGATTAATGAGGTGATGTGGTGGGACCATGGAGTTTATTACTGTGCCATTGAGGCTCCAGGAGACACTTCTGGAGATCCAGATAAGGAAGTGAAGCTCATTGTTCTACGTAAGTACTAGGTTCTCTTTTCTCTGTTGGTAGTTACCCTGATACATTTTTTTCTTTCTTTTTTTTTTTTTTTTTTTGGCTGAGGCCATTGGGGTTAAGTGACTTGTCCAGGATCACACAGCTAGGAAGTGTTAAGTGTCTGAGGTCAAATTTGAACTCAGGTCCTCCTGACTTCAGGGCTGGTGAGCTATCCACTGCGCCACCTAGCTGCTCTCCTCCCCCGCTCACCACCTCATCTCCCCACCCCCCTCACCCCGATACATTTTTTTAAAAAATCCAAACACAGGTTCATGGACAATTTCAAGGAGTTTGTAAACTTAAATGAAAAACAAATTACAGCTTGATTTCTACATAATTGATTTCCTTGAAAATCATATGTATTTCATTTTATGCAATTAAAAATATTATTCTGAGATGGATCCCTAAGTTTCACTTAACTGTTAAAGGGGATTATTACCCAAAGAAGGGACCCTTACTCTCAGGTTAGGTTCTTTGAATGATTAGTTATAATTCTCTTATTTCTAAATAGAATTTTAGCACATGTGCACTTATAATACTGTTTAAAAATAGTACAAAATTATGCTGCAGCAATAATAGTAACTTTTTTGAAGCAGAGAAACAGTACAATTTTAAAAGAAATTTTCTAGATGAGTTACAAGAAGTATAGAGAACTTACATGACTTACAAGTAATTATACTTGAGATGTTTCTACCCTCTCTGTCTCTATGGCTCAGTCTTGGGTCTTCCTACTGTTCTTCACCAGCTTAAGGAAAATTGATGGCCCATCTCTGGTTTCTCAGAATAGCCTAATGTTACAAGTACCTCTAAATAATGGTACTCTGTGGGAATGCCCTACTCATCTCAGAAGGATTTTTACAGGAGGTGAGAAAAAGGCAAGTGAAAAGCTCATAGAAAGAAATTGGATCAGGATTAGTCAATCAAACATTTACTATATACTAGGCACTATATTAATGCAAAGACAGAACAAAAGATGCCCCATGCTCTCAAGGAACTCATAATCTCCTGGGGGAAACAATATGAAAACAACTATGTAAATAGAAGAATGACATTAACTTCAAGAGAGATCAGAAAAGGCCAAAAGATAGGATTTTAGCTCAAACTTGAAAGAAATAAGGAAAAGAAGGAGGAAATGAGAAAGAAGGACATTCCAGACATGGGAAATGCATCATAGAAGCATAGTGTTATAAACTTAGAACTGGAAAAGTTCTTGTAAGTCTTTGAAAATGCCATCTTAAATGGCAACTTGAGGCTGAGATTGAGATGAGTGTGCAGAGTCACATAGTTATGTCTGGATATATATATAATCAATTAAAACAAATATATATTTAAGATAATGTCCTTAAAAAACTATGTCTCATTTTGTGCAAGAGGAATAGTACTCTCTGTTAAGAGGCACAGGTACCAAGATGGCTTCCTTAGTTCTCTGGAATTTAGTGAACTTTATTGTCAGGATATGAGATTTTGTTTTTTCTACACTTGCTTCAGGGAGTCATTGAGTGAGGGAAATAAAAGGGGTTTTACAATATAGAAAGCAGAGGCCTGGAGTATGACTAACTGGCTCTGACTTGCTTTCTACAGACTGGCTAACAGTGATTTTCATCATCCTTGGTGCCATCTTCCTCATCGTGCTAGTCAGCGTATGCTGGTGCCAGTGTTGCCCCCAGTATTGTTGCTGCTATATTCGCTGTCCTTGCTGTCCAACCCGGTGCTGCTGCCCTGAGGAAGGTGAGAGAGTTTCTGGGAAATAACTTTCTTAGGCACATTTGCCCAGAAGTCACTTGGTAAAAAAATTAGTTTTTGTTTTTTTTCTTTTTTAATCCTCCAAATTTTCCCTTCCTCTATTCATTCTTCCCAGATTCCTACAACTATAGTGTGTCATTTTTGAAAAGGGACCAATTCAACCCTCCTATTTTACAAATGAAAAACTAAGGCCCAGAAATCAATTGAAGTGAAAATTATGTTTAAAATAAGGAAGTTGTCTGAACACAAGAACATAAAGATACTTACTTAAAGGTTTTCAAGTCCAACTAGTAATTTTATATAATTTTACACTGATGCCCCCCAAAATGAAATGACACAGTCAGTATGGATACCAGGATTTAAAACTGGGCCTTCCTGATTTCAAGGCCATCACCAGCACATTATGCAGCCTTTTTTATGCTTCTTGTTCCTGCTGATATGCCTAGAGAACTACTCACAGTGAGCTAGTTCCCTTGAGATAAATACAGAGGAGGGGAGATAAGAAGAAAATGGGATGTGTTCTCCCAATGGGTCTTTCAAAAATTATTGGATGAGATGGGGTGGGGTGAAGGTGGGTTGAAAGTGGAGGTGGCTCATATTACAAGTGGCCATGGTCAGTTTAGTAAGAACGAGGCTAACATGTCTATAACATAACTATATTAAGGGAGCAATTAGCCTTTACATAACTTATGTTAACAGGTCTACCATTCTTGTATCAACATAGATCATTGGGGCATAGAATATTTCTGAAGACAATAGAGATAGGATCTGGATCTGTAATTTCCATAGTATAGGGAATTTCTAGACTAGGAAATTCCCTCCACTGATACAGGTTGGTTCCTTCTCTGCAATATTTGGATGCAAAATTTGAGATGCAAAGATTTAGAGAACTGCCTGAGCACATACTCAGTGTCCTGCATGTAGAATGTCTCATGGAACTCACACCTAGTTCTTCCCAGTTCTGAGGTGAACTGAAGGCCATGCTATGGCTCTGTTCTGTTTATGTATTCCTTCAACAGATACTTCTTGGGCATTTACAGAGTCCTTGTATGGATCAAATGAGATAATGTTTATAAAGTGCTTATCATAATGCATGGCCCTTAGGAGCTTAATATGTGCTTATTCTCCTTTGTATAAAGTGTTATTTTCAGCATTTTGAAATAGAGTATATGTGAACGTGGCATTGAACATATAAATTAGTTTAGGTAAAATTGTCATTTTTACTACATTGACTCCATAAATTAAAAATTATATATATACACACACATATATATCTATCTAAATTTAAAAAATGAATATGGCATGGCTCCTGCCCTTAAGAAATAAAGTCTAGAAAGGAAGATGATATATGCAAACAGCTATAATATAGGGCAATATATGGTAAGTACCATAGGATAACTTACAAAGGTAAGACTATAGAAATTTAGAGAAATTAGAAATTTTCTTGGAAGAGCTTGGAGTAGGGGGGGGGTACAGGTAAGGGGTAGCAATTTTAGCTGAACCTTGAATGATGCATAGGATTTCAAAGGGTGATGAATAGGAGATGTAGTAATGAGAAAATCACATACAGTTAGGAGAGAGCAAAATGTCTGTTAATGAAATAGAGAGTATTTCATTTTGGCTAATTTAAGATTAGATTATTGTAAAAGATAAGAGATAGCTAAAGGAAGAAAGGGATATTGGACACATGCAGAGTCTTGAAATCAGGATAAGGAGAATGGACTCTAGTAGACAATGGAGAACCAGTCAAAGTTTTGAATAACATGATAGCCAGATCTAAGAAGTACGTGAGTAATATTTATATGGCACTTTAAGGCATTTCTTTCATGATCTTGCAAAAAGCAGGTGGGAAAAGTATTTTTATTCCCAGTAAGAAACTAAGACTCAAAGATTAAATGATTCACATGTGCTCAAAGGATTATTTTTCTGGCAGTGTATAGTATATATTGAAGGCAGGGAGAAACCAGAGACAGGAAGACTAGTTAGGAACTATCACAATAATATAGGAGAGGAAATGTAGGCATAAAGTGAGGGAAAGTAGGAAAAATAGGGGAGAACATAACAGCTAGCAAGTGCTGAATGCTTATACCAACATGTCGTTTGTTCTTCACAGAAACCCTAGGAGTTAGGTGGTGTTATTATTATCTCAACTTTACAGTTAAGGAAATCAGACAATTTAATTGACTTATATGAAGTCACATAGTAAAATGTCTGAGGCCTGATTTGAAAGAATTCAGGTCTTTCTGACTCTAGGCCTCATGCTCTATCCATTGAACCACCTAGGTGCCTCTTTCTTAAAAGAGGGATGGATTTGGGAAATTGGGAAGGGAAAAACTATTGCCTTTAAATTGTCTTTAAATCTTAAGGATTTAAGAGATGATTAGGTACTGTGGCAAGACAGTTGGAGGCACCAAAGATGACTTCAAATTTGTGAGCCTGGCAACTGGGAGCATAGTCGGACTAGTATTGTTATTATTTTGATAGGAAAAAGTAAGGAAGAGGCATTAGCCAGATAAAAGAATGGTGATTGATGAATTTAGTCTTAGATTTGTTGTACTTGTAATGCTCATGTGTCATCTGCTAGAAATTTCCAATATTGGAATTTTGATTGGGGAAGACATCATGGATAAAGATAAACTTGGATAAACTTGGGAGTCAAATTGAAACTCTGAGATTGATAGCAAATATAACTCAACAAGAGAGAAGCTATATATAGAGAGACATAATTTTGAGAAATGATTTCATTTAGAGAGGAGGAAGAAAGATCATTGGGTAGGGAAGGGAAAGGAGTAATTTGATCCATTATTGAACATTTTTTAGCAACTACAATATGCCAACAAACTGCCCTGGTTGACCCTAATTAGGTTTGGGAGGGCACTGTAGGAAAGTATGGATACAAAGCCAAAAATGAAACAATTTTGCCTTCAAGGACGTTATGCTTTCAGGAGAAACAATGTCTATACATATAAGTAATACTATATATACAAAGTCAAGGGTGTGGGGAGCGGGGAGAAGAGTCATGAACAGCAAGAAAAGATCAGGGAAAGGCCTTATATAGAAAGTATAAGGGTTTTGAAGGAATCTAGGATTCAAAGAAAAGTGAATTCCAAGCTGGGGGTATGGCCAGCAAAGTCCTATATAAACATCTTCTGTTATTTTTTAAGGCAGAATGGCCTAATGCATAGTGTATTGACCTTGTAGTCAGGCGGATAAGAGTCCCTCTCTGAGCAAGTCATTAAATGTCCTTGGGCCTCAGTTTCCTCACCTGTAAAATGAGGATGGAGTTCAAGGTTGCAACTGGGAGGGGGATAAGTTTGGCCAGAACTTTGGTGATTTGAGGTGGTTGGTTTTTGTGACCCTGGTTACCTCTGCAAGGAATGGTTCTGAGAACTTGTGCTCATAAAACCAGTTGAGTTTATCTTTGTACTTTTCCACTATCCTTTTCAGGACATTGGGGCTGCCCAAGAGGACACATCCCTACCTCCTATTTATAGCCATTGTTCTAGTTTTCCCAAGTTACTGGTAGGGGATTACTTCCATAATCCATAATTAGTGTTCTGCTATTAATAGCTGAAGATGGTTTCATACATTTCACCTTAGGGGGAGGGAGAGGAGGGAAGTTTCATTATTAAGGGGGCTTTTAATACTTTAGCCAAAATCCATGTTGGGAAGCCCAGTCACAGGGTCAGGACTACAGAAGACATTTCTTGGTGAGACTCCTCAGTTCACATGAGTCAGTCAGTGACTCCATCCACATGGCAACCTGACTTTAGTATTAACTGTTACTGAGCAAATAAGGAAGTATCCTTTACTCCAGGATGGATGCTATGCTTAAGGCTTCCTTCCTTTTTATAGTATCCTAATGACCATTATGATTTGTGCTTCTGAATATGCAGAAGTATGCAAGATTCTCTAGAAAGTATAGTTCTGATAGAGGGAGAATGGCATTCACCCTATGAGAATATGAAAGGAGGGCTGTAGTCTGGTGTAATGGAAAAAATCACTAAACCTAGAACCCTTGGACAAATCACTTAAGCACTCTGAACTTCAGTAAGGATTTAGATATGCTTGTATGCTGTTGCAAGAAAGTTGGAAGTATTAAAGATGATTTCAAATGGAAAGGGAAAGGGGGCAAATGAATTAGTTAAACAAAAGTTCCTTCCAACTCTTTAAGTCCAAGGAGCCATTGAATTTTATTAAGCAAGGAGTGATGCGTGCTTTATATATCTCTTTTTGGCAGCTATGTGGAGGATGGTTTTGGGGGGGGAAGAGACCTGAGTCAGGGAAATCTGAAGCTATTCTGAGTCCAGGTTAGGAGGATACTAAACTAGGATGTAGTGAAGTAAAGAGGGGGAAAGGAATGAATATTACAGAATTGAGAGAAACTCAGTGATAAGGATATCTTCTTCCTTATAAGGATAACTTCTATTATAAGGTAGTGGGGGTTTCTTGAAGCTTTATAACTTTTCCCGATGCCTATTACTTTAATCCTCCACTTTGCTTTCCACTGTTGTAGCCATAAAAAACTCTAGGACACCAGAAAGGGATTGTGTCATTGCTTAGTGCTAGAAGGTAAGGGAAAAATTGGGAGACCTCTCATTCTACACTGGGGATGGGAGGGGAAGAAATCTTGGAATGGAAACAATCAGTGATGGTAACTAAAAACAAATAGGACAATTAGTTCTAAGTTTAGGACTAGAAAAACAACAAATGAGAGGTAAAAGGGCAGCCAATCTATTATTCCCAAGGGTTTATACACCAGGGGGATACTTTATATCTGATAAAACAGAATCTATTGAGCATATAGTATTCTTGTAAGGTCTCTAAGGGCAAGATCCATTTCTTAATTATTTTTCTTTCTTTTAAAAATACATTTTTGGAAAAAAATTAAAATTTTTATGAGATCTTTTGTTTTTACATAACCTGGATTTTTCCATATATCCTATACTCTTCCTCCATATAATAAGGATTTTTTAAGACAAAAAATCAAAAAAGGAAGAGAAAAAAAGAGCAAAACTGATCAATACATTAAAAAAAAAAAAAACTTTGACTATGCATTGTTTCATATCTGTGAACTTCCCTTCCCTCCCCCATACCTCTGCAAAACCTTATGTTATTTATCTTTAGATCTTCTTCAATACCAAGTACATAGTAAATTTTTAATAAATGTTTGATGAATGACTCAGTAATATAATAGGGGGGAAAAAATTACCTGACATAAAATTAGAACAAATTGGTTTAGGTAATGTCCCCAACCCTTAAAAGTTAAGTAATTTGCCCATAGTCATACAATTTTTTCTGAATCTCAGTTTTCTTATCTATAAAAATGAAAATATAATTAGAGCATACTTCATGAGACTTAATGAAGAAGGGAGTTTGTAAGCTGTGAAATGCTATATAAATATGAGCCGCAATTACTGTGAATTGATACTTTGCTAGCTTATGAGTAAGTGAAGAAAAAGGGGCTTCTGTTGAAAGGATTATAAGGGAAATAGCATCTCAGAGAAAAGCTAGATTCCTGTTAAAGTAATATGGTGGGAAGTAAGGAGAAACCATTTTGTGGATCTATAATAAAAGGTCAATAATATCGGGGAGGCGGTGCTCATAATATAACATGAAATAATCAACAAAATTAGCAGAGGGGCATTTAGCAGTAATAGAAGCCTAAGAAGGGAAAGATGGAGTTGAATAGTAGTGAGAGTGAAGGAGGGAATAGTAGAGTCAATATCTGGATCAGGATAATGAGGGAAAACAAGAGGTTGGAGGCTTCCTGGAAGTGCATGTTAGTGCTAGTGAAGAGGAAATATTGAATAGGCAGAGAAATGTTACTACTTAGGATGAAGGATTAAGCATCCTCCATATTATATGAAAAGGATCTTGATTATTTAACCTATTGGTTTGCTTACTATCATGGGGAGAGAGGAAAAAATTTTTAAAACAAGATTTTGCAAAGATAAATGTTGAAAACTATTTTTGTATGTATTTGGAAAAATTAAATATTACTAAAAAAAAGAAAGAAAGGGATGTTAATGCAGTATTAGGAGCCTCTGCCAACATGTTCCCTTAGGCACCCAGATACTTCTCATAATTTGCTTGTGTTCACTTCCTTTGAAAACAGAATATTTCTGGGCTGCTGCTGTGCTACTTTCTGTACTCTAGATTTATAGCACCTTAATTTGTTTACCATAGAAGCAGTAACTTATACCTTAATATTCAATCTCACTCATTATTCATTTCAGGCAGCCAGTTCTCTGGACTCTCCTCTTGTTATTGTTGTAGCCATTGTTCAGTTGTTTTCAGTCATGTTTTACTCTTGATGACCTCATTTGGGGTTTTATTGGCAAAGATATTATAGCGATTTCTTTCTCTAACTCATTTTACAGATGAGGAAACTGAGGCAAATAGGTGAAAGGATTTGCCCAGGCTCAAATGTCTGAGGTCTTCACAACTTACAAACCCAACACTGTATGCATAGCCCCACCTAGTATCTTGCTTTTTTTGGTATAAATAACAAAGGCTAGGGATGTAAGGTGCAAGGTGAGACAAGCTTGGAAAGGCAGTCTTGAAGACTTCATGGATGTTCTTTTAAGGAGGCCAGAGCAATTACATTCCACTTTGAAACATACAAGTACTTTCTGCATCTGCATGTACCTTTCTTCTTTTACCCTTGATAGGGATTGGTAATTCCCTTCCTTCCTCCTACCAGGTTCCCGTCACTGAAGAAACCCCCTTTAGTGAGCAGTGTGGGTGAAGAAACTGGGGAATTTTTAGCCTAGAGAAGAAAAGATGAGGTAGGGGTTGTGAGGGGAAGAGACAAAAAATTTCTTCAAGTCTTTGAAGGGATGTCATATGAAAAAGGGATTATATTTATTTTGCTTGACCACAGTGAATGGTCAGGAACAGTGAATTAAAGCTGCAGAAATAGGTTTGGACTTTATACGAGAAAATCTAATTAGGGTTGTCTAAAGTGGAAAAGACTGCCTTCCAAGATAATGAATCTCCCTATAATTGGAGACTGCAAGTCTACTTCTCAGGAATGACTCCTAAATTCCCTTCCAACCCTTGAAACACTATTACTGGAGAGAAGGGCAGAAAGCTACTCTCTGAATCCCTTGTTATCACCATACTCCCTTGACTACTTCCTACATTCAATGCTCATATACTGGGAGGAAGCAGAGGGCACATTATTATAGAATTATATACTTCCTTCTGCCCTTCCAGGTTTCCTGGCCTGTGTCCTTAATAACTTGGTGTGTTTGTGCCTTCTATTTCTGGCTAGTGACTGGATGCCATCTTGGTTAGTTGCCAAAATTTATTTGCATGCTTGATAAAATACATTCTGGGTCACCTTGGAGGAAAGCAAAGTGGTGATATTTTAAAAGCAAATGATTTTTATTCCCTGTGAAAACCCTTTGAAGAATCCATATGTCAGGGATGATGGAAGTATTGATCTTAGCTGGTGTTTACAGCATCTTTACAAATCCTCTATTTGCTGAAAATGTGGCATATCAGATTTGGAGGAGGATCTGTTTTCTGGAAAGGGTGACTAATACTGATACAATTTATGTTGCTTAAAGTCAATAGAGCATTTCCCTCAAAATTAATCCAATGGGATAGGGGATATAATTTCCATTTTGCAGATGAGAAGATTGAAGTGAAGAGGTTCTAGCTCACCTAGGTAACCAATGGAAGAGGTAGATCTCAAACCCAAGGTCTCTTATCCAAACCCAGTCCTTCCTCCCTGCCTCCCACACCATACTGCTTTCTTGTCTCATAAAGGGTCGAGAAACTACATAGGGTGAAGGTAATCATTTCTCCTTCTCCCCTTGCAGCCCTGGCCCGGCACCGGTTTATGAAGCAGGCTCGGGCACTAATCCCCCAGATGATGGAAAAACCCCTCTACTGGGGTGCTGACAGGAGCTCCCAGGTTTCATCTTACCAAATGAACCCGCTGCTGCAGCGAGGTAAACCCCCTACCAAAGAAATGTAGGTGGACTGAGGGTAAGAAATTGGTCTGCATGGGGCCTTTATGGAAAAAACCAAAACAAAACAATATCGATTATTATGGCTCAGGGAGAAGAAGTATAAATCAAACAGTTTGAAAATCAAATAAAGAGGGTCTTCCAGGGGACTTTGTGGTACCCCATGAGTGAGGGAAATCAGTTTATCTTGGGACTTGTCATACAATGATACTGTCATTTCTCTTTGTGTTTAGATTTCTCTCCACCAGCCAGCTTCCCTCAGATGCCAGTGCTCCCAACACCAACTCACCCCCCTGCTGCCAATGGAGTGCTGGAGTACTTAGAGAAGGAGCTGCAGAAATTCAACCCTGCCCAGGCCCTCCCACCAACCCACAAAGCAAGAGTTGCTCGTCACTGCAGCATGTTGTCCTCCCTGGGTTCAGAAATCGTGGAACGCAGGATTATTCACCTTCCCCCCTTGGTCAGAGACTTTCCCTCCTCCCAGAGAACCAGTGAATCATCTCAGCAACAGTGGGGCTCCCAGTTTTCCCGGAGACCTTGGGCTCTGGATGAGGCGAAACAGGAGAGAAGGCAGAATTATTACTCTGATTTCCGTCGAGGATCCTTGGAACCATGGCCAAAATCCAAAGCCTCAGAGCACAGGGGTCATGAGAAATATAAGGGTGCAAGGCATTGGACTTCCAGGGAGGAAGTCTCACCCTCCTCCAGGCCATACTCTGATAGCCTGAGTGATGATGGGTCCTATTCCCGACAGCCACACTGGAGCTCCAGCCACTCAACCCAACGAAATCGATCTCCAGGGAGGCATCCTCGGCCAGGCCAGAGGGAAAGTGCCTACAGACAGGGTAGCCACCGGCACCGAAGCTATTCCCCACCATCTTGCCATAGCTCTTGGAGTTCAGAAGAAGAAAAGGAGCGGCAGTATCATCAAGGCCGGAAATCCCACCGTCCTCCTCCACCTTCAAGCTGGACTGAAGAGAAGCCACCGAGCTATCACTCTCTAGAAGTCATTCCAGGCAAGAATGTCAGGAAAAAAGGGAATGTGGAAAGGCGCTCGGTGAGCCTGGGGGTTACTCTATGTGAGGGTAGGGCTTTGAAAAAGAAGACCTATTGGTCTGCCAGAGTTTAGATGTCTTTAATGTTCATGAAAACAGTGACTTTTCCTAGGCAAGGGGTGACCAACAAGGTTTACAAAGTGTCCAGGCAGCTAGAGAATAAGCATTTATTAAGCACTTTCTTTTTTCTGGATATCTACAGCATCTTTACAAACCCTCTATCCACTGAAAATGTGGCAGATCAGATTTGGAGGAGGATCTGATTTCTGAAAGGACTGGCTAATACTGATTTACATTTATGTTGTTGTAAAGACAAGCATTTTCCTCAAAATTAATCCAATGGGATAGGGGATATAATCTCCATTTTGCAGGTGAGAAGATTGAAATTAAGAGGTTATGGCTCACCTAGCTAACCAATAGAAGAGGTGGATCTCAAATCCTGCTGCTAAACAGTAGAGCTACAAAAACAAAAGTGGAATTGTAATACTCATCCTCAAAGAGCTTACAATAGTGAAAACATTTGCCATGCTATATTCAAAGGAAGTGTTTAATAAATGTCTCTGACAGAAACTCTCTTAGAAGGTGATTTTGAGGGGCCTAATTTTAGAAAGGGCATTGTCCCCAGCAGATTGTAGAGAAAGCATTAGTCTTGGGGTTAAGATGACCATATGAATATCAGTTGCCTCCTGTGTAAGAAGGGGCAAATGAATTATGGTGATATTTACCTCAAATGAGATAATATACATGAAACACTATTCAAATGACAGTGACTAATTTCAAAGCACTATCAGAGCTACTTTCTGATCTCTGGCTCACTAATCATGGTTCCCAAACTCTGAGGTCATGGGGCCCTGCGCGGGAAGAGACCTGAGAAATCATCTCCTACAACTTCCTCATTTTACAACTGAGGAAATCCCTCTGCCTCTAGAAGGTGGTGTTAACAATTTGTAGAACATAAGCTTCCTACTCCCTACCCAATTGCTCAGAAAATAGAAAAAGGTCATGTCTGCTTGGGGAAGAGAGTGACAAGAAAGCCAGTGGTGTGTGTTGCTACGGTATACATTGAAGCAATCACTAGGGAACCTCTTCAAAAGCCACTTTTCCCCATGTTGCTGAGTTCAGAATGGTCTATAGAAGGCTGCTGTGGATAATCCCTATAGGAGTTTCTACCTACTTCTATCTTGAAAGGAAAGTCCTATCCATGCCCTTAGGATATAAGGTGACCTCAGATCTTTGGGTCTGGCCTCAAGTGGCTTTGAGGGGCTCACCTCTGTCTCCTTGTGGAGTGGTGGGTAGAAAGAATGACTCACTTCTTGACTAAGAGATGTTATACTAAGTGGATTAAGGGTTTCTCTGAGGGAAAGTGGATAGTTTGAATATTCCAGAAGCCTCTCAAAATTCCCAGATGAGGAGCATCATGGGTAATGGAACTGGTTTCAAAGTGTCCTAGAACTATAATACTGGCCTGAACCGAATATATATAGGCCAGGGAAGGACTACTGAAGACCTTTAGGGATTCAGATCAGGAATGCTTCATGGGATTGCAGACTGCTCTCTACCTGGCAGTCATCTGATTTGTGCCAAGACATAGGCCACCACCAGGGGACTACTTAGCTATTTTTATTCTAATATGGGCTTCCTTAAAAGATATAGTAGAAGGGGTGAAAGGGCCAAGATGCCATGCATAGGAAACATATATTAATAAAAAATACTATGTGCAGGCACTATGCACATTACAAATATTTTTGTCTTTGACCATTTCAGCAATGTAGGTGTCATCATCCCCATTTTTCAGGCAGTGCAACTAAAAACACATTAGGTGATTTGCCTAGGATGACAAAACTAATAAGTGTTTGAAACTGGATTTGAACTCAGGTCTTCCTAACTTGGGACCCCAGCTTGGTATCCACTACACCTCTTAGCTGCTTCAACGTGGCAGACAAAGAGGACATGTTGGGCATAACCCCTGGGTATTTGTTGGACTGGATTTCTTGTAGAATCATAGATTGATAGAACCAAAAAGTCATCTTGGGATCTACTAGCCCAACTCTCTCATCTTGTAGATGGAAAGAATGAGGCCAAGTGAAATTAATGAAAGAATTTAATCAGAATCCAAGCCTAGTTCCACCTTCTACAGCCCTCATTGTTTTTGTTTTTTATAAAACTTTTTATTTTCAAAACACATGCATAGTCTTCAATATTCATCTTTGCAAAACCTTGTGTCCCAATTTTTTTTCCATTCCTTCATACCCCTTTCCTTACACAGCAAGCAATCCAGTATATGTTAAACATGTGTAATTCTTCTATACATATTTCTACAATTATACTACATAAGAAAAATCAGATCAAAAGAAAAAAAAAAAGAGAGAAAACAAAATGCAAACAAACAACAACCAAAAAAAAATTGAAAATATGTTGTGATCCACACTCAGTCCCCATAGTCCTCTCTCTGCATACAGATAGTTCTATCACAAGACCATCGGAACTGGCCTGAATCACCTCGCTGTTACCAGTTAATATGATACAATAACATTATTTTACCTAGTGTGATAGTTAAAAAGATTTGAGAGACAGCACTCATTTTATTAATAATTGTTAGTAGAAGGATGGTCATTTGGCTGTCTGTCTTAGACCAGAGACCCCTAATAGTGGTAAGGGTCATAGTTTATGTGTCTTTCAAAGGGGTGCCTACTCACCTCCCTAACCTCAGGTTGTCTGGACAGTGACAAGGTGAGAATTCACCTAGTAATCCTAACAGAGATGGGCTATCTTGGGGTATGTGACTTAGGTCACTGAAATCTTGGTCTAAGAGACATAATATCCATATCACTTGTCTTGATAATAAGAAGAGTCAACATTTTCTCAGGACCCGTCTGAGCAAACACAATGCACAAAAACGTACCCATTAGCCCCAAATTAGAAATTCTTTTACTATTTGAGTAGATCTTGGCCTGGGTAAATCTCTAAGAGAAATTTCCCACATTGATTGGTTTCTGGATGAGAAAGTAGAAAAGGGGGAAACCTTGACTTTAACACAATAACTAGTTATTAAATATAAGAGAGAAATAATTTTCACACTAGCTGGTGCCATGACTTTCACTGCCCAGTTTAAGATTTATGAAGTTGGTTTCATAATTTGCCACTAGGTGGTGACCTTCAATAATTTATAACTTAAATTTTCCCCATGGTAGGAGAAAAAATCAGTTTCAAAGCTAGACTTTTTAGTACCAGTTAGGCCTAAATGGCTATCTCTCCTTAAAGCATTATTTACATTACATTACAACCCAACATCATTGGAAGACCTCATATCTTGCCAAGGTAGCTCAATCCTCTTGTATATCAAATCAAAATCTACATCTCTGAAACTTCTACCCACTGTTTTTCGTTCTGTCTTTGGGATCCAAGAAAAATGTGTCTAATACTCCTTACACACAACAAACTGTATGACTTTAAGCAAGACATTTCTCTTTTAACCTCATTTTCCCCATCCATAAAATAAAGGGGTTGGACTCTCTGAGGTTACTTCTGGCTCTATGAGCTTTTGACTACTTGAATATAACCATCATGTCAATCCTTTTAGTCCCTGCCTCATACTAGGCTCAGAGAACATTCTCAGTTCCCACTAAATAGTATGCATTCCCTCAAATCAGTCCAAATATGGCACAGCGTTTACATCCCTTGCCATCCTCACCAGACTCCTTAGATGTAGTCTTCTACCTTTTCAAAAATGTGAATACCATAACTGCATATAGTACTCTAGATCCCAGCTCCTTTTTATTTTAATAGTATTTAATTTTTCAAGTTCCAAGTTTTTTTTCTCCTCTCCCTCTCTTACCTCACCCCTCCCAAATTTTGATATAGATTATATGTCCAATCGTTTTTAACATATATCCATATCAGTCATGTTGGAAAAGGAAAGAATAAAAGAGAAAAACCATGAGAAGAAAAAATGGTGAAAATAGGATGCTTTGCTCCACATTCAGTCTCCATAGCTTTCTCTAGTAGATCCCAGTTTCTTAAATCAGTTCATAACTTCATATGTGATCTCATAACTAAATGGGGGGGGGGGTAAATATTTGATTTGCATATCTTTCATATACCTGGGGTCGTATAAAAATTTTTCAGGCAAAAAGGGGTCATAGGTAGAAAGTGTAAGAAGCCCTACTTCAGATATATTTTGATCAAAGCAGAAGAAAAAGGGCTGATTACTTTTTTTTTTTTATTAATTTTATAATTATAACATTTTTTTTGATAGTACATATGCATAGGTAATTTTTTACAACATTATCCCTCGCACTCCCTTCTGTTCTGAATTTTTCCCCTCCTTCCCTTCACCCCCTCCCCTAGATGGCAGGCATTCCCATACATATTAAATATCTTATAGTATATCCTAGGTACAATATATATGTGCAGAACCGAATTTTTTTGTTGTTGCAAAGGAAGAATTGTATTTGGAAGGTAAAAATAATCTGGAAAGAAAAGCAAAAAACAAAATGCTCACAGTTTACACTCATTTCCCAGTGTCCCTTTTCTGGGTGTAGCTGATTCTGTCCATCATTGGTCAATTGGAATTGGATTAGCTCTTCTCTATGTTGAAGATGTCCACTTCCTTCAGAATACATCCTCATACAGTATCATTGTTGAAGTTTATAATGATCTCCTGATTCTGCTCATTTCACTCAGCATCAGTTCATGTAAGTCTCTCCAGGCCTTTCTGAAATCATCCTGTTGGTCATTTCTTATAGAACAATAATATTCCATAACATTCATATACCATAATTTACCCAACCATTCTCCAATTGATGGACATTTGTTCATTTTCCAGTTTCTAGCCACTACAAAGAGGGCTGCCACAACCATTTTGGTACACTTCTTCAGGGCACTCTGCTATTGATATGGCCTAAGATTGCACTTTGAAGCAACATGATACAGTGAGCTGGCTTTGAGTTTAAAAGACCAGGATTGGAGACCAGTCTCTTAAGATATATTACCTATGTGACTTTGGACAAGATTTACTTTCTCAGTGACAAGGTAGCTCCCTAAGACTGAAAATAGTAAAACGGTTTCTTAGCATAAGTCCAGACCTAAAACTGAAAGATTGCATTAGCATATTTGTTCAAATGTGTCCAAATTTTCAGGAACTCCTTTGAAGTTTTCTTGGCAGAGATACTGAAAGGGCTTGCCATTTTCTTCTCCAGTTCATGTTACAGATAAGGAAACTGAGGCAAAGAGTGAAATGACTTACCTAGCTAGTCTGGGACCCAATTTGAACTCGGGAAGAGGAATCTTTCTGACTCCAGGTCTAGTACTCTATCACCCAATTGCCCCATTATAAGCATTAGCTTTATAGGCCAAGATGTCATACTTTTTACCAAAATCTCTAGGTATTTTTCGTAGAAACTTGCCTAGTCACCACCACTTCGATATTGAAGACAAGTAGGTATAATCCACCTACTCAAAGTTTACCTTATTTAAAATACCACCAGAATAATTACCCAAAGGACTAGAAAACAATTTCCTCCCACTGTCCTTTCATATTCATAGCTTGGTTATTGGAAAGAAATTCAAAAAAGTATGTCTTGAATTTCTCACTAGAATTTTTCTACTCTCATCCTGTAACTTTTAAACAAATTCTTATTAAAATCATTACAGAATTACTTATGAATAGCCATTTGCAAAACAATTCAAAGCAACAACAAATTAATAAAACACAAATAGAAACCAAATATATTTAAATACTTTTTATACCTATGTTTCTGATGTTCTCTTAGAAATAAATCCAGTAGTAACTTACAGTTCTAATGTCAAAAGGTCCAGCTTGTCTGACCACCTTCTTGCATGGAAGTCACCAGGAGAATTTGCTCTCTTTCTTATCACTTGCACTTGGCTGTCGTATTTACGCAGTTTTGAAAAATAAATCATGCATAACTTTTAGTGGTAAAAGACAAGGGTGATTTCATCTTCTCAACTAACCTCAAGATTTCTATCTCTCTTTCTAGACTTTTTGGACCAATCACTGAGTTTCTTAGATTTAAGACAGATATCAATCTGTTTTTTAAGAACATTGACTTCTTGGGCAAGTTAGAACTTGTATAGCCCTAAGTAAAATTCTGTGGCCTTCTGTTAACTTCCCCTTTTTCTTTTTTTTTTTTTTTTTTATTTGTAGAAATTTAAAAAAAAAATTTTAAATACATGCAAAGGTAGTTTTCAACATTCAACCTTGTGTTCCAAATTTTTTTCTCCCTTCTCTCAATCCTCCTTCTCTAGATAGCAGGTAATCTCTTTTTAAATATGTTCAATTCTTCTAAACATATTTCCACATTGATCATACTGCACAAGAAAAACCAAATCAAAAAGGGGAAAAAATGAGAAACGAAAAAAAAAAAAAAACTAGCAAGCAAGCAACAACAAAAAAGGTGAAAATGCTATGTTGCTATCCACATTCAGTCCCCCCAATCTTCTCTCTGAATGCAAATGACTTTCTCCATCACAAGTATATTGGAACTAGCCTGAATCCTCTCATTGATGAAGAGTCAAGTCTATCACAGTTGATTGTCACATAAGCTTATTGTTGCTGTGTACAATGTTCTCCTGGTTCCCTTTTTTCTTTATGGTATAAGACATAATGCCTCAACTAAGGACTGTGTGTTGAACAAAACAAAATAAAAATCAAGACTCAGATGTGTCAGCTGTTTAAGAATGCATTATTTAGAGAAGCAATGATAGAATTCATAAAATAATAGTCTGAGAGCAGAAATTGGCTAATAAAAGTTTAATGGGTCATTGAGTCCAATTCTTTCATTTTAGAGATAAGGAAACTGAAGTCAAGAAAGGTGACAGATCGTATAACTAGCAAGTATGAGACAGAATTTGACCTCAGTGCTTCCTGTCTCCAAAGTCAGAGCCCTGTGCACTAAACCATATTGTCTCTATTATCACAGTTTTTCCCAGGTAGTCATTCTTGCTATAATACAGAAGTAGCATATCTATGAGTGAAATTCGTTCAAGCCAAGCAAATCATTAGGAAATATTTGCTGAGCCCTTGCTCAGTGTTAGGCCTTGTGGGATGGAGAAATATAAAAGGTCCTTGCCCTCAAGAACTTGGGGAGAAAAGAGTAAACTCATGTGGAACAGTGAAGCACAAACAAAATCACATTGGCTAATTTCATGTTAAAGAATTATTTGAGATCATTTAGAAGGATTGGAGGAGTTTCTTGGGGTCTCTTCTTAGATGGGGTTTAAAAAGGAATTCTTAAGGTCTTTGGACTTTGTGTGTGTGCATTTCCAAATTCACTCACACGTACATGAATTTTTTACATGTGTGTTTATATACATAGGTGTATATACATTATTATATATTGTGACTATGATAGAATATATAATTTGCACAAAGACACGCAACATGATTGGCTTCCTTCATAATCCTATTTTGTTTTATCCATTTAAAACCAGTATTCCAAAAAAGAGGGCCTCACCAGACTGCCAAAAGGGTTTATCATCAACAAATATTATGGTCCCCTGTCCTTCAAGAAAGATATTATTTGGGTAGGCAGAAAGGAAGGAAGGCAGGCATTTAAGGTTGGGAAGATTTGAGCAAAATCTGAATGGCCTATATGTGGATAGAGAAGACGAGTCTGAGAATTTCTTCCATCCCACTTCTCTCCCACCCTCCTCACTGTTAGCTTTAGTGATTTAAAATTTATAATTTGAGTATTCTAATAAAAATCTAATGGGGGGAGAGGAAGAGAAAGGTGAGAGAAGTTTGTGATGCATGAGAGCTAATTAATTCCTCAGTCCCTGATAGCTATTTTCCATCTGTGTAAAATTAAGAGACATAGTGCTCAAATGAAAAGATTTCCTCTTTCTCTTCCTTCCACCCTATCCCCACATGGCTATAGTGACAGTTAATATAAGTGAGGCAACATATGACAGTGGGAGGAAAATAACTGAATTTATAATTGATCAAGTGGGCTCAAATTCTATATGGCCCTGGGCACTTTACTTAGCCGTTTTGGCTTAATTTTGTCATCTATAAAATTAAGGGATTGGACCTCTAAAGAAACCTTTTATTTCTAATTCTGTAATATAAATATGTCCTTCCAGTAATCTAGACTCCAGGTGCCAAACTCACTCAATCCCTAAGAGGGATTGTTTTTATTTGAGTCAGATTTATTTATTGTTCAATTGTGTCTAACTCTTTGTGACTCAGTGGACCATAACATGCCACGCAGGCCCTTCTCTCCTTTAGTATTTCTTGAAGTCTTAAGTTTGTGTTTACTGCTTCCTTGATGCTACCTATCCATCTCATCCTTTGCCATGACCTTTTCCCTATGCCTTCTATCCCAACATCAGGGTCCTTTCCATTGAGTTCTTTTTTACTAATTAAGTAGCTAGTATTTAAACTTCAGCATTTCATCTTCCAATGAATAATCAGCATTAATTTCCTTAAGTATTAACTGATTTGATCTTGCTGTCCAAGGAACTCTAAAAGGTCTTCTCCAGTACCATAATTCTAAAGGGTTGATTCTGTGACATTCAGCTTTCCTTATATCCAATTCTCCCAGCCATAAGCTCCTACTAGAAAAACCATAGTTTTGACTATATGAAACTTTGTCAGCCAGGTGATGTTTTTGCTTTTTAGCGTGCTGTTCAGATTTTTGGATACCATTGATCTAAAGCATTCATACACCTAATTGTGAACCATGCATTGACTCTCCAGTTTTTTGTTTTCTGTTTTTGTAAAATACATGTAAATTCTAGTTCCTAGTAATCATTTACTATATGTTCTATTATGATTCTGAAAAGGGGTGGTTATTGTCTATATCAGGGAATAATTATAATTTACATGGAAAACAAACAATGAGCATCTACTGCATGTAAATCATAATGTTAGATGTTTGGTACAAAGGAGGGTCAGGGAGGGTGGCAGTTGGAGTAAGTAAGTAGTGAAACGGGGAAGGGGGAGAGGAGAGAGAGAGAGAGAGAGAGAGAGAGAGAGAGAGAGAGAGAGAGAGAGAGAGAGAGAGAGAGAGAGAGAGAGAGAGAGAGAGAGAGAGAGAGAAGAGAGGAGAGAGAGAGAGAGAGAGAGAGAGAGAGAGAAAGAGGAGAGAGAGAGAGAGAGAGAGAGAGAGGAGAAAGAGGAGAGAGAGAGAGAGGAGAAAGAGGAGAGAGAGAGAGAGAGAGAGAGAGAGAGGAGAAAGAGGAGAGAGAGAGAGAGAGAGAGAGAGAGAGAGAGAAGAGAGAGAGAGAGAGAGAGAGAGAGAGAGAGAGAGAGAGAGAGAGAGAGAGAGAGAGAGAGAGAATATATACACTTCCTGTCTTGTCTGTTAGGTACTTACTTAATTCAGTGTTAATTCATTGGGTTTAAATTGAATATTGCCCTCACTGTTTGTGATTAATTCTTTTTTGTATCCCCTTTCTCTTTTTAGGAGAGAGAAAGCTCCCATAGTGGAAGGAGTGTCATCATTTAATACCTGGGATCTCCTTGGCTGTTCTGTCATGATAGATGACAATTAATTTTCTGACTCAGAAGCCCTGTTGATTCTCAACTCATGTTTCTGGATTGGACCTCAGGAACCAAGCTGATGTGACATGATGGCGTGAAATTACTACATTTGACTTTTAGCTTCTCTTTTCATTCATTCAATAAGCAATTAAGTGTCTCCTGGGGGCCAATCAACAAGCAATTATTAAGCACCTACTATGCTTTACAAGCACAATGCTAGGCAGTGCAGATACAAAGATAGATATTAATGGGGATATAGGCCTGACCAAGAACTCAGTTTCATGAGTCTTCAACTCAGTTACATGTATCAGAACCAAAGGTCAGTCTCAGAACTGGGAAGTCTTGATGAAGCAATTGAACACCCAAGAGGAACAAGAGAGATGAAATGGTCTGTATGTGCCTCTGTGTATAAAGCAGTTCTAAGGGATATTTTCTAAGGGGAGCATTTAGTTGAAACTTAGTCTCTGACTGTTTCATCCTTAGATTTATAGCCTCACAATTCAGCTCATTCTATTTTAGGGTCACATCAATTTAAAGGTCCAAGGGAAAATAAAAGGCTGTGATGATGGTTTGGCTTTGTTTTGGCTTCTTTGTATCTGTGTTTGACTGTCTTAATCAGCAAGCCTTTATTAAATTCTTGCTATGTACCAGGTACTCTGCTAAACATGAAGATAGAGGAACAAAAGTGAAAAGTGCTTTCGAGGGGCTTAATTCTCTTCAAGGATACAATATGCATACATGTAGTATTTGAATATATGGAGGATATATGAAAAATGAATTCCAGGTCATTGGGAAAGGGATGTACTGAGAAACAGTAAAGACTTCCTGTAGTAGGTGATCCCTGAAATGTAAAAGAAATCAGGGGTTCCAAGAATCAAAGGGGAGGAGAAAGTACATTCTAGACTGAGCTCATACTGGCCAGATGGGAGGTGGAGTAGCTTATATGTGGCAGTATGCTAGTATTACTGAACTGAAGAGGAGGGGATTTAAGTGTAGGAAGGGGCCAAGCTTGTGAAGAGCCTTAAATATCAAACATTTTTTAGGAAAAATAACTTGGCATCTGTGTGAAGGATGGTTTGGATGGGAAGAGATGATTCAGGGAGATCAAATAATGCAGGCAAGAGGGGATAATTAGAGAAAGGAAGCAATATCTGCAAGAGGTGTTGTGGGGTTAGAAATAAGACTTGATAAGTGATATAGGGAATGAGAAAGTAAATAAAGATGATAACCAAGATTGTAAATTTGGGTGGTTAGAAGGAGGTTGATGTTTTTGACAGTAATAAGGAAGGTTGGGAGAAGAATGATTGGGGAAGGGGAAGATAATGAATTATATTTTAAACTTAGGGATGTATTGAGTTTAAGGTGCCTATGGAACATTATTGAAAATGTCCAATGGGAAATTTGTAATGTAGAACTTGGAATTAAGTTTTGGATATTTAGATATGGTAATTTCTGGATGATCACTAAACTTTTGGAAGCTGATGAAGTCTCAAGAGAGCAGGTGTAGAGGGAAAAGGGAAGAGGGATTGGTGCAGAACACCCATAGTTAGCAAGTAAGCCTGGGATAAAGATGTAACAAAAGAGCTAAAAGGAAATGCAGAGATCACAGACTACAATTAGCTCATTTTATGAACAAAGATGCATGAAGGTGAAATGTCATTCAAGGTTAAACAGCTAATTGTCTAAGCTGGGGCTAAAAAAGAGATCTTTTGATTCCTCATCCAATAAGAATTCTTTCTTCTACTCTAAGCTTGAAGGAAATTGTAACTGTCACAGGAAGAGAGGGAGGAAATAAGCATTAATTAAGCACCTACTATGCACCTGGGTCACTACAACCCCAGGAGATGCTATTATCATCCCCATTTTATTGATGAGGAAATTAATGTAGATAAGTGACTAAGACCAGAAAATGAACTAATTGACTCTAAGTCTGGTGCTCTGTTCTCTGAACCACCTCATTACCATGTGATCTCAGATTTAGAGATATTAGATTACTTAGAATCAGAATTATTAGGGACCTCAGAAGTCATCTTACTCTAATCCCCATATATATATATATATATATATATATATATATATATATATTTTTTTTTTTTTTTTTTTACTACTCTGTTTCTAATTAATTTGGAGTTAAAAATAACTCATTAAAAAAGTAGGAGGAAAAAACATAGGAAAACAAAGAAGAAAAAATGATGTAGGCAAACAAGAAGAAAATGTGGTTTGGTCTTTATGGGGAGACTGTAAAAATTCCGTTTTGATGAACATTAAAATGTGTAATTTGAGAAAGTTATGGGGAGGTGCCTGAGACACAGGTGAAGTGACTTGCTCTGGGTCACATAGTCAACATGTAATCAGAAGCAGGACTTTCATTTGTATATCTACTAATCTATTTACTATCTCAGATTACCTCTAAAATTTTGGCCTACATTCAGAAAATGGTAATGCCATAAGCATACCAGGGGAGAGAAGGGAAAAACAAGCTTTTATTAAGGACCTAGAACTTTGTGTCAGGCATCTCTAGTAATCTTGATTTCTTTCTTGCCACTGGACCCAAATAACTCTGGAGGAGAGGGCGGAGAGAAAGTGAGGCAGGTGACCTTGCACAGTCCTCCATCATGGAAATCTAATTCACTTGCATGTGCTGGCATCACCTTGCTGATATCATGGTAGACTTCTAGCACGGAGAATAAATGACAGGTAAGTAAGTACTTTACAAATAATCTCATTTTATCACCACAACAGCCCTTGGGAGATAGATGCTATGATTATCTCCAATTCACAGTTGGGAAAACTTAGATTAAGTGATTTGTCCCTGGAGTAACACAACTAGCAAGTATGGAAGCCAGATTTGAATTTGGGTCATCCTAACTCACTGTCTGCTGTTCTATTTTGTTGGTCTTTTCCGTGGACCAAGAATTATTTAGTTATTGTTTTTTTTTTCCTGTTCTTTCATCATTTCCTTCTCATTTGATGACTGGTTTGTATGGTGAGAGTGCTTCTCACTTTTCATTTTGTTTAAAGAATAAAATTTTTTAAAATAACCCTGTAATAAGCTGCTTTGATTAGTTCTGTCAGACCAGGTGATCCTTATCAGAATGTGATTTTTATCCTGAAGATCATAGGAAGGGTCTTTAGAGATTATTTACTCCAACCCTCTTGTTTTATACATGAGAAAATTGAAATCTAAATTGATGAAATACTTAGTTTGAAATCACACCATGTTAATGGCAATCCAAAGAGTACAACCCACATCCAGGACTCTTCCATTATACCATACTGCTTTTTAAACTATTTTGGAGCAGAGTGGGGCTGATGGCTGTGTGGCTCTGTTTCAGTTAAAATCCAGTTTTTGAGCAGGTCAAGATATCTTGCTGAGGTCATCGATCCTCTTTGAGAATGAAGGACAAACAACAACTATGGTGGGTTTCAAACCTGCAACTCCAGGATTAGAACTCCCAAACCCTACCCAGTGAGCTTCAAGTATTACCATTTGTCTGTCCTTTTATTAAATTCTTTTTAAGCCATAAGGTATTTTGATAGGTCACAGTTTTATGTCATTTACATATATTTCTGTTTAAAGTTAACACCAATGTAAAAATTTAGCATATAAATTAGTATAACATACTGATTACTTAGCATTTCTAGCAAACTATTCACCTTATTTGGACCCTCATATATTACTCCATTTGTACTTCCAACGCAGGCCATCTCCCATCCACCTGTCACTTCTGACTCTTCCATCCTTGAACCAGCACCCTCCACATCAGACCTCAAAACTGGCTCTCCACACCCAAGTCTTTCTGCACCCATATTCTAAATCTTTGTAGAAACTGACCCACTTGTCTTTGAAGTTAGGACCCAACCCAAATGAACTATGATTGAGTATCTGCAAACTAATCTACTCAGCCCTAGATATCATGATGCCCATGCTTTAGTTTCATAATTAATCTAACCAACTATTAAAACTATCTCACCATTTGCCTACCTCACAGCATGCAATTCCTCCAATTCCCTACATTCTCTATGATATTCTCTATGAGGATAAGGTTTTGTTTGTTCTAATTTAGCTCTAGTTCTTAGCACAACCCCTGACACATAGTAAGGGTTTGATAAATCCTTTTCCTTTCATTCATTCATTGAGTACTTATTGTGCCTCATGAGGAACTAAAACTATCATTAATAACATTACTTGTGTCTTATGAGGAACAAAATACATCACTAATAGATCAAAGAGGTCAGAACAAATAGACTTCACCAAACGCATCCCACCCAAATCTTATTGGTGGGATAATGTGGGAATACTCAGGGAGAAATGCTGAGAAGCTTAAAAGTAGTTAGCTGCCTTTGACAATAGGGCCTGAGACTTTTAATTTTAAGGGTGTAGGTTAAACTCCAATTGAGCAGTGTGAGGGGGAGCATGATGTGATGAAAAAGTCTAAGATTCCTGTTCTGTTCCCTGATTTGCCACTAATGGGCTGTGTCACAGACACTTTAGCTTCCTGGGGTTCAGTTTCCCCATCTATAAGGCCTCTTTTAGCATTAAATCTTGTGATATTCAAGGATGAAATCTAGTTGATTAGGACCAACTAATTTAGCAGGATATTTGTCCCCATGTACCAGCCTCACATGACCATTTTTTTACATTGATGCTAGTCAAAACCCAACCTCCTGATAGTTTTGATCTTTTGTTTTACAGTTACTCAGGAGGTCACCAGGTTGGGAACTAAAAGGAACCTTAGAGGTTGATGTGACCACAGATATAATTTGTTGTGTCACTCGAAGAAAATTACTTCAATTTTTTTTATTGTTTTATTTTTTTCTGGTTATACATGTATATTGACTTTTAAAATACATGTCTTATGAATCATTTTGGAAAAGAACAAAAGGGAAAAAACCACAAGAAGAAAAAAAAATAGAAAAAAAAGTGAACATAACTTCTGTTGATTTACATTCAGTCTCCATAGTTCTCTTTCGAATGCAGATGGCATGTTCTATCCAAAGTTTTTGGGGATACCCTTGGATTACTGAACTGCTGAGAAGAACCGAGTCTTTCATAGTTGATCATTGCACAACCTTGCTTTTATTGTATAACTGGATGTTCTGTAGATATCTAAATTCAACATGTCCAAAACTGGACTCATCTTTCCCCTCAATTTTTTCACTCTTCCAAACTTCTGTATTGTCCAGGATACTATCATCCTTCAAGTCTTGAGATCTAGGTATCTTCCTCAACAACTCACTATTTCTCACCACCTCTATACCGCCACATCCCACCAAAACCCATCAATGTCCCCTTTGCAACATCTCAAATATGCTCTCTTCCCTGTTGCCAACACTTGGAGCAGGCCTTCATTTCCTCATGTCTGATAGCAATAGTCTTCAGGTTTGTCTGCCTGCCACAAATTTCTCCTCATTCCAATTCATTCTCCATTTAGCCTTTAAATTGATTTTTCTAGGTCCAACCACGTCACTCCCCCTACTCAACAACCTCCCTATGAGTGACTCCCTATCACTTCTATAATCAAAGACTTTTAAAAGCCTATGTTTGGCATTCTAAGTCCTTCATAGTGTAGCATCACTCCCCCACCCCTTTCCCTCAGCCTTTCCAGTCTTTTTACACATTATACCTCTTCACCCCACACCTCCCATATACTCTTCAATGACCCTGGATTTCTTTCTGCTCCTTGAATAAGACATTCCCATTTCTCAACTGTGGACATTTTCCCCATCTGTCCATCTTTCTGGAATTCTCTCACTTCTTATCTTTGCCTCCTGGCATCCTTCAAGTCCTAGCTAAATCCTATTTATTTACAATCCCTTGTACTAATTAATTACCTAGGCAGGCAGGTAGGTGTTAAAATAGATAGAATTCCAGGCTTGGAATGAGGAAGAGTCATTCTCTTGAGTTCAAATCTTACCTCAGACACTAGCTGTATGACCCTAGACAAGTCATTTAACTGTTTTGCCTCAGTTTCCTCATCTGTAAAATGAGTCGAAGAAGGAAATGACTAACCACTCCAGTATCTTGCCAAGAAAATCCCAAGCAGAATCACTTAGAGTCAGACATAACTGAAGTCCTTTTTCATCAGTAGAATACAATATAAAATCAATTAATTAATTTGCTTAATTAATTATGACATAAGAAAGCACCACAGAATAGGAGCCAGGAGGCCCAGCTATTAATTACCACTAGTTCTACTGCTAAATGTGTATAGTTGAGGGGTATGAAAGGAGTCAGTTACTTTTGAGGCCTCAGTTTTCACACCTATAAGTGAGAGCATTCTAGGACTCTGAGATAAAAGAGGCCTTCGGGCTAGTCATGGCTGGCACACACAGCATTTTGTAAACCACAAAGATTAAATGATAATTTGTTATTTCCAGACGTTAACCTGAAGTATGCTCTTGTTGCTGTAGCCAAGGAAATGTAGATCGCAGTAATCATAGTGTCATCTATCAAAAGCAAGAAGAGACTTGTACTCTGAAACCGTTTAATTTAACCCTTCCAGGAAAAGAGACCTGTATGTGCCAAAATGTTTGTGGCAGCCCTTTTTCTAGTGGCTAAAAACTGGAAGATGAACGGATGCCCATTAATTGGAAAATGGCTGGATAAATTATGGTATATGAAGGTTATGGAATATTATTGCTCTGTAAGAAATGACCAGCAGGATGAATACAGAGAGGCTTGGACAGACTTACATCAACTGATGCTGAGTGAAATGAACAGAACCAGAAGATCGCTGTACACTTCAACAACAATACTGTATGAGGATGTATTCTGATGGAAGTGGATTTCTTCAACAAAGAGAAGATCTAATTCAGTTCTAATTGATGGACAGAATCAGCTACATCCAGAGAAAGAATACTGGGAAATGAGTGTAAATTGTTTGCATTTTTATTTTTCTTCCCTGGGTTATTTTTACCTTTTGAATCCAAGTCTTTCTGTGCAACAAGAAATTCGGTTCTGCACACATATATTGTATCTAGGATATACTTAACACATTTAACATGTATGGGACTGCCTGCCATCTAGGGGAGGGGGTGGAGGGAAGGAGGGAAAATTTGGAATAGAATTGGGTGCAAGGGATAATGTTGTAAAAAATTACCCATGCATATGTACTGTCAAAAAATGTTATAATTATAAATTTATAAATTATAAAATTAATGAAAATGTAAAAAAAGAAAAAGTATTACCAACAAAATGAAATTAAGCAAAATAATAATAATAATAATTTAAACCCTTCCATTTCCCAGATGCAAAAATTGAGACCCAGGAAGTTAAATGACTTTGCCCAACATAAAGAAGTAAACATCAGAGTCAGGGTTGAGACACTCTTCTGACTCCAGAATCACTGTGCTTTTCAATGGCCCATGCAGGTGCTATGGAGCCTCTTGGATGGGAGAAACCTCCATAAATCCCCTGTGTGTAACATTGCTGAAATTTCTTTATTTGTACTGTTCCTAAAATCAGGTCCTCCTGAGACAACATCCCCTCACCTTTCCCACATCATAAATACCAGATGATTGATTGTGTAGTTCAAACATATTTTGCAGCTAAGATATACAGAGAGGCCAGTGAAGTCCCCTCATTTCAGAATGAGGGCTAAGCTGGGGTATGGTGGTTCAGGAAAGCTCTTTATTCAGCAAAGTTGATTCTCTTTCAGAAGTAGCAATGCAGAGAAGAGAATTGGAGGCCTGCAGAATGACTCATGTACTGAGCCACAGGACCCTTCAAATACAGAAGTTATAGTATCATTGCAGGTACAGACACTACACAGTTTCTCCCAAGAGTAGATTGGGGCAGAGAAGAGAACAGAAGAAACAAAGAAATACAGATAAGCCAGGCAGCTTTAAAATCTACGAAGTTTCTACACAATAACATACACAGCCATTTAATTTCATTAGCAATAGAAGATCATACTCTTCCAGCTTTCTTATCCTGGTAGTAATCATGCTCTCTACATAATATACAGGATAGTTTAAGGTCCTTGTGGCCACCACAGTGGTGAAGGACCACTTCTCTAGCTGGTGGTATGTATATGTGAGCATTTAAGTATATATATATATATAGTGTATATAGATGCCAGTGGTAGACATGGAAGAGCCTCTCTGGTATAGAATTTAAGTCTGTCTTACAGAGCTATTTCTTTTCTACATAGCCCAGCTGCTCTGCCTTCCCCACTGAGCTAATGCTGATTATAATAACATTTGTATAATTCCAGCTATCTCTTGACTGGCCAGAATCAGAGTTCACCTGAAATCCTGCTCATTCCTCAACTACAATAATTTCTCTCTGGACAACAGGGTGCAGGGTAGTCTAGACTTAGTCGATCATTTCCTGAATTAATTAATTAATTAATTAATTTATTTATTTATTTATTTTGAGGCTAGGGTTAAGTGACTTGCCCAGGGTCACACAGCTAGGAAGTATTCAGTGTCTGAGATCAGATTTGAACTCAGGTCCTCCTGAATTCAAGGCTGGTGCTCTATCCACTGCACCACCTAGCTGCCCCCATTTCCTGAATTTATAAATGAAGAAATGCTTCCTCATTATTGAAACCTGGAACTCCTCTGGCTCAGTCACCATGTTCATCTTATTGCTGCAGTCAGAGAACAAACTTCAAGTGGGAAAACCAACTCAAACCAATTTTCTTTAAACATGGGCAGACAGTCTGAATCAGGATTATGTCCATAATAGTACACAACTCATGATCCCTTCTGTTATTTAGTGAAGCCATATCTAAACGAATGCTCATCTCAAATAATTCATATACTACATTGTAATGGGCATCTCTCCTTCTTTCTCTCTCTTTACTTCTTCTTCCTTCTTTCCTTCCTTCCTTCCTTCCTCCCTCCCTCCCTTCCTCCCTCCCTCCCTCCCTCCCTTCCTTCCTCCCTCCCTCCCTCCCTCCCTCCCTCCCTCCCTCCCTCCCTTCCTTCCTCCCTCCCTCCCTCCCTCCCTCCCTCCCTCCCTTCCTTCCTTCCTTCCTTCCTTCCTTCCTTCCTTCCTTCCTTCCTTCCTTCCTTCCTTCCTTCCTTCCTTCCTTTCCTTCCTTCCTTCCTTCCTTCCTTCCTTCCTTCCTTCCTTCCTTCCTTCCTTCCTTCCTTCCTTTCCTTCCTTCCTTCCTTCCTTCCTTCCTTCCTTCCTTCCTTCCTTCCTTCCTTCCTTCCTTCCTTCCTTCCTTCCTTCCTTCCTTCCTTCCTTCCTTCCTTCCTTCCTTCCTTCCTTCCTTCCTTCCTTCCTTCCTTCCTTCCTTCCTCCCTCCCTTCCTCCCCTCCCTCCCTCCCTCCCTCCCTCCCTCCCTCCTTCCCTCTCTCTCTTCTCTCTTCTTTTCTTTCTTTCTTCTTTCTTTCTTTCTTTCTTTCTTTCTTTCTTTCTTTCTTTCTTTCTTTCTTTCTTTCTTTCTTTCTTTCTTTCTTTCTTTCTTTCTTTCTTTCTTTCTTTCTTTCTTTCTTTTTCTCTCTCTTTCTTTTTCTTTCTCTCTCTCTTTCTTTCTCTTTCTTTATCCTTTCTTTCTTTCTTTCTCTCTCTCTTTCTTTCTCTTTCTCTCTTTCTCTCTCTCTTTCTTTCTCTTTCTTTATCCTTTCTTTATTCTCTCTCTTTCTTTCTTCTCTTTCTCTCTCTCTCTCTTTCTTTCTTCTTTCTATCTTTCTTTCTTTCTTTCTTTCTTTCTTTCTGTCTTTCTGTCTTTCTGTCTTTCTGTCTTTCTGTCTTTCTGTCTTTCTGTCTTTCTGTCTTTCTGTCTTTCTGTCTTCCTGTCTTCCTGTCTTCCTGTCTTCCTTCCTTCCTTCCTTCCTTCCTTCCTTTCTTTCTTTCTTTCTTTTCTTTCTTTCTTTCTTTCTTTCTTTCTTTCTTTCTTTCTTTCTTTCTTTCTTTCTTTCTTTCTTTCTTTCTTTCTTTCTTTCTTTCTTTCTTTCTTTCTTTCTTTCTTTCTTTCTCTCTTTCTGTCTGTCTTTCTTTCTCTCTTTCTGTCTGTCTTTCTGTCTTCCTGTCTTTCTTTCTGTCTTTCTGTCTTCCTGTCTTCCTGTCTTCCTTCCTTTCTTTCTTCCTTCCTTTCTTTCTTTCTTTCTTTCTTTCTTTCTTTCTTTCTTTCTTTCTTTCTTTCTTTCTTTCTTTCTTCTTTCTTCTTTCTTTCTTTCTTTCTTTCTTTCTTTCTTTCTTCTTTCTGTCTTTCTGTCTTTCTGTCTTTCTGTCTTTCTGTCTTTCTGTCTTTCTGTCTTTCTGTCTTTTTGTCTTTCTGTCTTCCTGTCTTTCTGTCTTTCTGTCTTCCTGTCTTCCTTTCTGTCTTTCTGTCTTTCTTAATATCTTTCTATATTTTGAGTTATCTTTAGGCCTTGCACCATGTCAAGTACTTATATCCTGAATTGAAAATCTTCTATTCTGAAAAAGCCAACTTCTACAGAGTTAAATCACACTCAACAGCTAAATTTTTTTAGCCTCACCCCAGTCAGTCATTTTTCACCACAAGTGATTTTTTTTCCTTTGTTATATCTTGTATTTTTGTACCCCAAGTTATTTCACCTTTATCATCTGGTATTTATGTAGCTCAAGTTATTTTTTCCTTTATTATTCTGTACCCTTCATCCAATTTCCTTAGGATTAGTATACAATTAAAGTTTCTTGATCTAAGCTTTTGCACACATATGAAACTTCAATTCCTAGAAGAAACAATTTTCTTCTAAGAACAACTCATTACATTGTTCTTTTAGGTTTACACAATACTTGCTTCAGGATGCCCTTTTGAGATCAACTGTCAAAGTAGTAGTATCCTGATCATTTTATTTTTTAAAAAAATAAATTTCATTTTTCAGTTGTGTACTTTTTTTTTTCTTAACCTACCTTATCCCCATTGAGAAAGAGAGTGAGAGCCAATGCCCGAGATGACTTTGTAGAAACATTTTACTGGCTAGAGCACTGGCTCTGGAGTTAGGCTGACAAATTCATATCTAGTCTCAGACACTTACTAGTTGTATGACCCTGTGCATGCTATTTAACCTGTTTGCCTAAATAAAAATTTAGTTTCCTCAACTGTCTAAATAAAAATTTAGTTTCTTCAACTATAAAATGTGGATAATAACACCTACTTACTTCCCAGGTTGTCATAATAATATAATGACATATTTGTAAAGCACAAATGTAAGTTATTACAATTACATTCACCTACTGTCTCAATATGGAAACTTCCCTGTGACAAAAAAAGCAAAAATATCTCATTTTTACAGAACTTGTCTGATGATGTAGAGAATATTCTGTCTTAAACCTTCCCCACCTATCCACCCCATTCCCATGACATATATCCCCTTCTAATATGAAGTTAGAATTATGTATGTCTCATAACCTATCCTCTGGGACTTTAATTGGCCTTCCCATCACTCAGAGGTTAACTTCCTTTATATATAGATCTATAGATCTATCTATCTATCTATCTATGTATAGATCTCTCTCTCTCTCTCTCTATATATATATATATATATACATATATATATATATGTATATATACATATATTTATTTATTTATTTATTTATTTTTGCTGAGGCAGTTGGGTTTAAGTGACTTCCCCAGGGTCATACATCTAGGAAGTGTTAAGTGTCTGAGGTCATATTTGAACTCAGGTCCTCCTGACTTCAGGACTGATGCTCTATCCACTGAACCACCTAGTTGCTCTCTTAATAATCTTTTTTTTTTTTCTCATTGGAAGTCATTGTGTATTTTATGTGGGGATGGGAGTGAGTCTGCTTATTTTACTTTATATCAGTTCATACAAATCTCATTTTGTGAATTCCTCAAATTTATAATTTATTTCTGCATGATTATATTAATTTACATTTGCATTTATATAAATAATTTTTATTTACCTTAGGTTTTTTTTCCTGCTATTCCCCAATGGATGGGCAGTCACTTTGCTTATTGTTCTTTGCTACCACCAAGAGCTATTATGAACATTTGGTGTATGATTTCTAATCTCTCTTCCAGACCAAGTGATAGCACTTGAAAATCCAAAATTTCCCCAGGAGTCTAATCTGACTTGTAGAATAAATTGATATAAATGAATCCCAAAGTTGTCAGATTCTCTCTCTTTTGCCCCTTCCCTTTTGATTCTACAAATTCATATTTACTTTCAGGATTTCCTTTAAATAAACATAATGTTTATTCAGAAATCCGTTTTTCCCCACAAATGCTTCTCCATCTGATTGATGATATCCAACATTCCCAGGTTCTATGGTTCCTCAATAGTAACTGAAGGCAATAAAGATGACAGGCTCAAAAGAAAGTTCTGAGTCAGTAAAATGCCAGCTTAGAGATTGCTCTAGCACTACTGGGAATTTATGAGTAGCAGACAAATGAACTCATCAGCTGAATATAGAAAACAGTGAGCAAGCTCTTTTTTCCTTTCTTTTTTTGAAAGGATTTATCCTCCTATTTCCTCTGATCCTTCCCTTAGGGAACTTTCACCCTGGGAAAGGTTCATGAGACATAGAATAGAAAAAAGATTATACATGAAACTGTAGGTTTCTATTAGTCTGCTTTTCTTTTTAACTATATAAGTTTAACCTTATAGTTCTTTTCAAAGTATTTAAAAAAAAACCCAGCTCCTGTCCTCAAGGAGCTTATGTTCTGAGTGGAGAAGATGGGGAGGAGTACACAGGGTAGATACTATGTGTGTGTATATATATATATAAAACTTTGGACTGACCAAATATGGTGACTACTATTCTCCTATATAGCTCTATAAAATGTTCAATGTCAAAGTTATACTTTATGAATAAGTCATTTTGCTTATTATAAATACCCAAATTAACTATAAAGGACATATGAAGAAAGATGCTATCTGCATTGAGAAAGAACTGATAAATAGAAGTCTATATAGGATAATGTGTTTAATAGTAACCATGGGGGGAGGGAGAAAAAAATGGGGGAAGAAGAATTTTATAAGATAACTTTATTTTATATTTTAAAAGACTAACAAATTGTATATAATAGATTTGTATTTTCATGTGCAATAATATTTTAAATTATACTATGTTATGCAAATGTTTTATTCCATAAATTTAAAAGAAAATAAATAAAAACATAGATATAAATATAGATATACTCTGCTAGGTTTATATAGCCTTGCAACTCTTTTTGTTACATTAAATTCCTTTGTTTTGAACAAAAAAAATACACAGAAAAAATATAAATATATACAGAGTTACTAAGAGAGTCAAATGAAATAATGAATGTTATTCATTTTTCAATTTATTTTAAAAAGTACCTTTACATAAATGATTTCATATGAATACTTGCTATCAATTATTCAATTAACACTTATTACTTATGTGACAGCTACTGTTCCACTTATTTAGGGATACAAAAAAAGATGGGGAGGGAGAAAAAACAATCCCTGACCTCAAGGACCTTATATCTTAATGTAAGAGATAACATGTAAATAAATCAGTTCATACAAGATACAGAGTAAATATAAAGTAACCTTAAAAGGGAAAGCGTTAGCAACTAGGAAAGAGAGTGTGGAGAGGAGTAAGAGAAAGTACAGAAAATGATAATGAGATGAGTCTTGAAAGGAACAAGGCATGGGGGACAAGCAGTGCAAAAATATGACAAGAAATAGACCTCTGTATGTGAGGAATAGCAAATGGGTTGTTTTGGTTGTAGTGTATGGAGGAGAGTAGAACGTGAGAAGCTTGAAAAAGGTTGAAAATTGAACAATACTGCACACACTAAGTTTGAACTTTAGGCAGAAGATTTATACCTGTGTTGTTTGATCCCAGAGGGGAGAACCAGGAGCAATGAGTTGAAGAGACTTGATATCAAGAAAACTTGCTAATAACTAGCATTTCCTCAAAGTGGAATGGGCTGCTTCCAGAGAAAGTAAGTTTTCCTTTACTTCAGGTCTTCAGGCAAAATTGTCTGACCCTGGATATTATAGGGGACATTCTTGTTCAGATATGAGTAAGCCTCTGGGCTTCCTTTCAGGTGCCAACCTCCAATTCTGATATTCTGTAATTCAATATTACAAGAAGAACAGAGGCATCATGTGGATTCTAGGATCCTTTATATTCCAAGAAAAATATCCCTTGTACATTGATTCCCCATAATCCTTTAATAGGGACATAGTCTTTCACCCCACAGGAATAAGAGGCTTAAAATATAAAAACCAGACTAAAGGTAGCATTGACTGAAATGCCTTCATGTTTCCTAGGGAAGGTGGTTGACCACTTGTTGAGATTGCTCTCAACTAGGACTGACTCAGACTAGTCCTCTGGTAGTTTAAGTTCAATATTAGAACAAAATGAGGCATGTGGAAAGCCATGTCTGAAAATCCTTGAGCTCAGCTCAAATACAAGGAAGATGCAAAGTCTCTTTCCCCAAACATAAATCCTTGGATTCTCTCCCAAATACATAGCAAATAATAATAACCAAAGTTCAAAACATTAGATGCATACATTGTAACTATCAGTACTGGGAAGGCATAGAACCAGTAAAAAAATGACATAAAATGTTAACAAGATACTATCCTTGCATTAGTGCTTTTCCCATGTGAAACAGCAAGTTTTCTCTCTGATATAAGAAGTTGCTTGAATAAACTAGTCAAGTCTAGTGTTGCATCTTGACTCTCCTAGTCTGGGCTTTTTCTTTATTCTACTTGTTTTTCCTCATCACCTTGCCCTGCATCCCATGCCAGCTGCTGGCAAAGACATATGGAAATAATTCAACAGTTAACAAAGACATTTGCTTAGCCATAGCAGGAGAAGGATATGCAACAAGTATAGGCATTGAGAACCCCTGGACTTGATTCAGCTGAACTCCCATGTTTATCCACCAAATTGCAGCTCATTATGACTGCTTTGTATTTGCATAATCCAGAACTGATTTAGCTTTTAGAGCCAATCAAATCTTCCTGTCAAGGAAATTAGCCTAATTAGTGTTAGGGAGGGGTTAGAATATTGCTTCCACATAAAGATATTGATAAATCCAATTTGAGATTTTGGCAAATAGATGATGCCTAAGGTATCTTTAAGCTCTAGGATCTCCAGTTTCCTATACTACATCTCTATCTGGTTCTCTCATCATGCCTGTCCTGTGAACCACTGAAAACAGAATTCTTCCCCAGCAATTCTTCTTTTATCTCGACTTCAAGGAATGGGCTTAGAGGTGTTTGTTTCTGTTCTGTGCCATCTGTACTTTCCAGCTTCAGATGCCAAAGTTGATCCCCACTGGATTGAGGAGTTGGAGACATGGTGACCTTGGAGTCAGGATCCCAGGAGGATGGTGTAGCTAGCCAGTCAGGCATGGAGGCCTGGAGAACATAGGATTTCTGGGACTGGAACTGAGGGGAGCTCCAGACTTAGAAGTAGGACTGTAATCTACGGGAATTGAACTATGAACCTAATTTCTTTTCTCTCCCTTTAGAGGATTATGTCTCCCACATATTAGAAAAATAATTTTGTATATTTGTGATTATATCTTTTGAAATAAATATTCCTTTGTAAAAATTAATCCAACTGTTAGTGATTAGATAGAACTGGGGTACTGGAGACCCCCCAATTCTTGGGGAAACATCATCAGTGGGGCCCGGTGCCATTTTCAGAGAGCCTAGACAAACCTAGCCCACCTAAGAGTACTGGAAAACCTTGGAGGAAGAATGAAATGTAACCTATATGACTTTAAAACAGTGGGGAATTTGGATATTATTGTATAATTTTGCTATTGCCATGTATAATGATTTCCTGGTTCTGCTCATTTCACTTAGTATAAGTTCATGTAAGTCTCTCCAGCTTCTCTGAAATCATCCTGCTGATTGTTTCTTATAGAACAATAACATTCTTTAACATTCACATACCATAATTTATTCAGCCATTCTCCAACTGATGGGCATCCACTCAATTTTCAGTTTCTTGCCAAAAAGGGCTGCCACAAACATTTTTGCACATGTGGGTCCCTTTCCCTCCTTTAAGATCTCTTTGGGATACAAGTCCAATAGAAACATGGCTGGATCAAAGGGTATGCATAGTTTGATAACTTTTTGGGCATAGTTCCAAATTGCTCTCCAGAATGGTTGGATCAATTCACAACTCCACCAACAATGTATTAGTGTCCCCTAACAATGTATTATTGTCACAGAACTGAATATATGTTAAGACAATGTTGCTTTCCCTTTTTTGTGCTGGAGGGGAAACATCATAAGAACCTGGACATAGGGATAATAGAAAAGCCCTAAGCACATGACTTTTAAAAGAAGATAAGTAGACTAATATTTATTTCTCTCTGAGAAGTCTGATAAAGAAAGCTAACATTCCCTGTCTCTTTTTCCCCTTCCTGGGTCAGATAGCAGATGTTAAATCCAAAGTTTTCTTGCTTTTCAAAATCTGTTTATGAATTCCACTTAAGTAATTTTTAATTTTCCAACTATATAAAGTGATTAATCAGAGCTGCTTTTTATAACTGTGTGCTTCATTATTTGTGACTAAGGAGCTACAAAAAGAAAGGTAGAAAGAGATAGAAAGAAAAGAGAGACAGACAGAAAAGAAGAGAGAGAGAGAGACAGAGAGAGAGAGACAGAGACAGAAAAGGAGAGAGAGAGAGAGAGAGAGAGAGACAGAGAAAGAGAGAGAGAGAGAGAGAGAGAGAGAGAGAGAGAGACAGAGAAAGAGAGAGAGAGAGAGAGAGAGAGAGAGAGAGAGAGAGAGACAGAGAGAGAGAGAGAGAGAAAGAGAAAGAGAGAGAGAGAGAGAGAGAGAGAGAGAGAGAGAGAGAGAGAGAGAGAGAGAGAGAGAGAGAGAGAGAGAGAAGGAAACAAATTCTATCTGACTGAATGGGGGAGGGGAGTGTGAAGAAAATTAAAGCTCCCTAACTAGGAGTTCAGGAGGTATAGGAGAGTTCATCTTATTAATTTGAAAAAAAATTAATATAAAACTCCCACAGCAGCAAAAAACCTGAATCCAAGATTTTCCTTTCGGTGAAAGCAAACTAGTCATCATTGTTGTTTGAGGTATGAGGACTGTGGCTTTAAAGCATTCTGCTTTCTTCATTATTCCTGTTCCATGAATGTTCATAGGAACTTCTATGCCAAGATGGAGATGAGGATGGACATTAGAGACCATGCCCAATAGGAATAGTGCAGGAGAAGCTGGACAAGACTATAATGCCCACATTCCAAATGGGGGGGGGGCAGAGGAGAGAGATTCCTATGCTTCCTAACACCTCACCAGACAAACTTTACTTACTCATTCAAATAACCTTTACACCTAGCTACACATTTATGCAAGTAACTTAGATTATTTTATATTAAAGTGATTTGCATATATGTATCACATCCCTCCTAATCTCAGATTCTAAAGTCCCTAAAAGATAGGAACCATGCCTTAAGTTAAGGTGAGGACCTTAACTTTTTTTTTTTTTTTTTAATCACTCCCTATGCTTAGCAATCAATTGACAAACATTTATTAAACACTTACTATGTACTGGGAATTGTGCTGAGGATGAGAAATACAAAGACAATAAATGAAACAATCTCTCCTTATATTATAAGTGGGGAAACAATAAGGACATATGTGTGTGCATACAATGATATATTTATATTTATAATCCATAACATAAATATTATGTAATATTTATAAATATGAGGATATTTACAAGTGTACTATATTTTATATTATTTTTATTCATATATGTATATGTATCTATACATATATATGTAAAGAGAGAAGAAAAAAGAGAAAGGGAGAGAGGGAAAGGGGAAGAATGATAAAGGGAGGGAGAAAAAGTTGTTTAAAAAAAAAAAAAAAACCAGACTTTTTCCCTAGATCAGAGAGGGCTAAAGGTGGAAAGCAGTTTCTTTCCTGAGAAGAAATAGGAGAAATAGAATGACATGTCATCTCTCCTAGTTGCAGCCTCAGCCAATGATAGTCATAGATAAAAAGGCACAGTTAAAATTAGACCAGCAGCACCTACTGATTGATATACCAGCAAAGAAGAACTAAGGTCTATTGAGGGCACACAGAGGCACTGGGGACTGGCGGGCTGTGTATTTAATAAATGACCTGTCTACAGAGTTTCTCCTCCTTCCTCTAGTCAAAGATCACAGATAGAAAACAGCTGCTCTTTCCATCCAGCTTCCCTTGTTAAACAACAAGCTAGTTGTAACAGACTGTTAGTAAATACAGGGGAAGGAAAAAGCTCGTAAGCTGAGCCTGGTCACATTGCCTAGTGTGATATAGTTTTATTTTTAACATCCAGGCACTTGAGCTATTTCTGCAGAAGTTTTCTCTCAGTCTCCCCTTATTCCCTGTCTCCCCTGAGGCTCTACTTCTCTTTTCATCAACCATCTGTTCCAAGCCAGGAGACCTATGTGTGGTAGATGTCCTTGCAGGGGATATATGATTAAGGTAAGACTTTTCAAATGGGAAGGCCTAAGCCAATGCAATCTTTATTCTTGGACATTAAAGGACACCAGAGGATCTTTAAAACTTGGCTGGATGTATTTGAAGTGAGGATGATGGGATTATGGGTCAGGGAGGAAGAGACAGTATAAAATATGTTTCTATACTTTCTAGGAGTGACCCCAAACGAATTAATAATGCTAGCAAGAAAAATTGTGAGGGAAGGGACTTAAGGGAAGATTAGGGTTTCTTTTTAAGAATTCATTTTGAATCCTAGCTTTCAGAGTAAAAGGACTGAAAGATTCTCCTTTCTGCTTACAAGGAATCAGTCTCAATGTTTATAAGCCTTTAAAGCTTACAAAGCACTTTAAAATTAATTTTATTGACATATCTTTTGTTTTTACATCACTTGTCATTTCCTAATATGCTCTTCTCTTCCTCCATCCAGTGAGTGTTCCCTTTTAACAAAGAGAACAAAAGAAGTTAATAGGGGCTAATTCTCATGTCTTGATCAATTATACTGAAACACATCTACTGTTCTGAGTGTAGTTATGAGACATGTTATAGTAGCAGTGCCTCATCTCTCCAAGAAAAGAAGGAAGGTAAATTTTGTCATCTTTTTCTTCAGGGCTAAGTGTAATTATTAAGACTTCACTTAGTGCATAGTTTCATCATATTATTGTAACATCATTATGCATATTCTTCATTTAGTTCTAACAAAGTGCTTTCTAGTGAAGTAGATTGCCATTCTATAGATGAGGACAGGTAAAGTATAAAATAACAATAAACTGAAACAAGTAAGGTATAAAAATAATAATAAATAGAGGCAGCTAAGTGGCCTACTGGATAGAGCACTGGACTAGGAATCAGAAGATTCATTATCCTGAGATCAAATTCTATTTCAAACACTCACTAGCTATGGGCAAGTCACTTAATCCTGTTTCAGTTTCCTCATCTGTAAAATGAGCTAGAGAAGATAAATCACTTCAGTATCTCTGCCGAAAAAACTCCAAATAGAGTCACAAAGAGTAAAACAGGACTGAAATAGATCAATAACAGTAAAAGGAGAGACTTTACAGATCTATTAATCCAACCCTCTCATTTTACTTGGGAAGACTTGAGTTCAAGTAAGTCCAGACTGACTCATACTGGCTGTATGAATTTAGTCAAGGCTTTAAGCAACTTTCTAAAAAGGCATTGCTAGAGACCATTTCTTCATCTGAAAATTCATTGTACCAATTAAATGACTAAAGAAAGAGACCAGCTTTGATCTACTTATTGTAGTTTTGTCTTTCATTTTCTTTCTTTCTTTTTTTGGTATTAAATGGCAGAGCCAGATAATATAATTTCATTTATTCATTTATAACTGTAAATGAATATTTATTTATTTATTCATTCACCCATTTATTTATTTATTTGTTCATTCATTCATTCATTTATTATTATGCCTTTTTATTTACAAAACATATGCATGGGTAAATTTTCAACATTGACCCTTGCAAAACCTTCTGTTCCAATTTTTTCCCTCCTTCCCCCCACCCCCTCCCCTAGATGGCAGGTAGTTCAATACATGCTAAATATGTTAAAGTATATTTTAAATCCAATATATGTATACATATTTATACAGTTATCTTGCTGCACAAGAAAAACAGGATCTAGAAAGAAAGAAAAAAACCTGAGAATGAAAACAAAAATGCAAGCAAACAATAATAGAAAGAGTAGAAATGCTATATTGTGAGCCACACTCATTTCCCATAGTTCTCTCTCTGACTGTAGCTGATTCTCTTCTTTACTGAACAAATGGAATTGGTTTGAACCATATCATTGTTGAAGAGAGCCACATCCATCAGAGCTGATCATTGTATAATTTTGTTGTTGCCATGTATAATGATCTCCTGGCTCTGCTCGTTTCACTTAGCATCAGTCATGTAAATCTCTCCAAGTCTCTCTGTATTCATCCTGCTGGTCATTTCTTACAGAACATAATATTTCATAACATTCATATATCTTAATTTATTCAGCCATTCTCCAACTGATGGGCATCCACTCAGTTTCTAGTTTCTAGCCACTATAAAAAGGGCTGCCACAAACATTCTTGCACATACAGGTCCCTTTCCCTTCTTTAAGATCTCTTTGGGATATAAGCCCAGTAGTAACACTGCTGGATCAAAGGGTATGCTCTCCAGAATGGTTTTTGTCCTTCATTTTTAAAGTGGACCATGATATCATATAGATTGTAACTGAATCTCAGAGAGAAGTAATTTCTTAAAGTATCCAGTAAATGGGGGCAGGAGATTAGAGCCTAAATTTCCTAACTCTTACTACCATCATCTTTCTACCATCCCAAAGTCTACAACATGTTATATTATTTTATATTATAAAACATATTATAAATTTGGAGCTAGCAATTACCTTAGAGGGGACAGCTAGGTGACACAGTAGATAGAGCACAGGCCCTGAAGTTAGGAGGACCTGAGTTCAAATCTAATCTCAGATACTTACCAGTTCCTAGATGTGTGACTCTGGGCAAGTCACGTCACTTAACTCCAATTGCCTCAAGAAAAAAAAAATAGAAATTACCTGAAAGTCATCTAGTCCAATGCATCATTTCAAAGATTAACAAACTGGGACCCAGAGAGGCCGTTCTTGTCCAAGTTAAAAAAAAAAAAAAAAACTGGCAAGTGCTAGGGCCAGCTTTCAAACCCAAGCTCTGATGAAAAATCTATTGTTCTTTCAACTATTCTAAGCCCCATTTTTAAAAAAATCAAAGTAATTTGGTCCTAAGTATCAAATCTTTAGTAGCTGGGATATATCAGGTCCCCTAAAGATTTCTACCATGAAATATTCAGTTAACCTAATTTGAAATATCTATGTGCCTAAAACAAAATCCTGTAATCCAAATAATTAAAGATCTAGGTACCACATATTTGGAGTTCCAGGCAAGAGACAATGATTCAATGATTGAAACTGACAAATGCTTTACAGGAATGAAAGGAAAAAGATTTGGGAGACTTGGACAATATTAATAACCCAGGAGGTTTAAGGTTCCTTTAAATGTAATTAACTAATTGCTGCCTTTGCTCCTGGGAAGTAGCCTTATTGCATGACAATGGTGCTTTGCTTGATTTCTTGCTTTGTAAAATCTTTGGTTTAGCATTATTGATTTGAGGTTCTGTGGAGGGCTTCTGACCAATAGGCATGTATAATGCAAGAGATATTTAGGATATTAGTTGAAACATGGGATTCAGCTATTTAGTTTGCTCTTTAAAAGGAAGGCTATTGGGCTTAGGTGATCCTAAGGTCCCACAGACTAACTCCAGGAAAGTAAAACTGAGGATCATTGCAATCAAGGTAACATTCCCAACAATCAACTCCCCTCTGTTACTCTGCTGGTAGGACTGACAAAGAAAAGGGGATCTAAAACAGGAATCATTGCTTTTTGCTACCAAAATAGAACATCTTCACCATATTTTTATTTAACTCTCTAATGGATTTTATGGGCAGCTAGGTGGTCCAGTAGATAAAGGCCTGGAGTGAAGAAAACTTGAGTTTAAATTTGTCTCAGAGACTTACTAACTGTATCACCCTTAATCCTGTTTGCTTCAGTTTCTTTATGTATAAAATGAGCTAGAGAGGGAAATGGCAAATCCCTTCACTATCTTTGCCAAGACAACCCCAAAATGGCCTCATGAAGAGCTAGACACAGTTGAACAACAACAACTAATCCTACTACTGAATTTTATCTGAATGGAGGAATCCAAGGCTTTATGGAAGTATACACTGAGCTCCTGGTTAACACAAGATAGTGGAAAGAGCACTATATTTCAAGCTGGAAAAACTGGGTTCAAGTCCTCAGTTTGTAATTTAATAGCTATGTGTTCCTTGGGCAAGTAATGACCTCTCTGTGTTATTCTTATGTAAATGGGAATAAAAATATTTGTACCAACTCATGGTTGTCATGAGGATCAGATGGGATAATATATATGGAATTGTTTTCTAATCTCTCAAGCACTTGACAAATGTCAGCTATTATTATGACTGCCCTGGTCACAGAACTGAGCAACGGCCCTCTGGGTTCATAGACTAGGGGAGATACCCACAAGATCATCATTTGGGTGCCATTTTCTCTCCTTACATGACCTCTAACAATACATAAATCAGCCACATGACCAGCTACTAGTTTGGCCAGCACAAAAGAGATTATACAAATAATATGACATGAAGGTATGAACAAAATACTACAGTGAGAGCTAGCAAAGGATAGCTGATAGAGGGCTGTTTTGGAGTCAGAAAGGCTTGTGTATCTTGTGAAATTCTCTTAAGACTATAAGTTTCAGAGAAGTAGTCCATCTGTATTTTAGAGAAAGTTTTCCTAAATAGGAACTCCTTACACTGGTGAAATCATAGATTTGGTTTTAAAAATACAATTGATGTAAGAATTAACAAATTTTAAAATTAAGAGATAAACGAATTTTTAGTGCAGATTGAGAGCTAAAGATGGTACTGAGCAAATTGTTCAGTTGCTTTGAAGCTGTTGTCAGTGAAAGGAAGATGTGATGTCATATTTCAGAGAGATCATGTCTATATCATGGTTCAGTAAGGCAAGATTACTGAAGCTGGTATGAAAATTAGCTCCAGCTTTTAACTAGCTAAAAGAAACTCTTCTATGTTTAACTTATTAACAGAAGCCAATTATAGTAGTTAGGCCCAACCTTGCATATCTGCAGAATGATTAGTCACAGATTGATTTTGAATAATTTGAAAGGGACAAAAAAACTTTCCTTTCCCCAAAATAGCTTCTCCTATGCCTGCTATGATTTTTAAAAAATGCTTTGATAACTTGAGGGACATTTATTTTTATTTTTTATTAAAGCTTTTTATTTTGAAAACATGCACATAGATAATTTTTCAACATTGACCCTTGCAAAACTTTTCTCCCTCCTTCCCCCCACATCCTCCCTTAGATGGCAAGTAATCCAATATATGTTGAATATGTTAAAATATATGTTAAATCCAATATATGTATATATATTTATACAATTATCTTTTTTTTTTATATTTTAATTTTAGGCTGGGGTTAAGTGACTTGCCCAGGGTCACACAGCTAGGAAATATAAAGTGTCTGAGACCAGATTTGAACTCAAGTTCTCCTGAATTCAAAGCTGGTGCTCTATCCACTGTGCCACCTAGCTGCCCTACAATTATCTTGCTACACAAGAAAAATCAGATCAAAAAAGGGGAAAAGTGAGAAAGAAAACAAAATGCAAGGAAACAACAATAAAAAAAGTGATAATTCTATGTAGGGATCTACACTCAGTTCCCACAGTCCTCTCTCTGGATGTAGATGGCTCTCTTCATCACAAGATCATTGGAACTGTATGCCTACTATTATTAAAACTTCAAGACCAATTCTATTTTAATTTCTCATTATTAGCTACTCAAAGGTGTCTATCTTTATGCTCTTATTAGCCAGTTCTTTAGACCCTGTCACTTCCTAATTTGGGTTTTATCATTAGACCTTGTTAAGATAGAATTACTTTCTTTATCAACTCCACTCCCAGAGAATAAGTAATTCTCTGCCTGGTTTTCTAGCTTCTACAGAGTTCATAATAAATTCTCCTTCTTTCCTTGTCCCCTGGAAAAATTCTATTAGTTTTAAAAATTATTCTAGAATATGCTAGTTTCTTTTTAATCTAAAAAATTATACTACTCAAGTAGGCGAGACCATAATTTCAGAAGACCAATAATGAAAAATCCTATCTATTTACTGACAAAGAGACAATGGTCTTGGATTGCAAAATGAGACATATATTTTGCAGACATTGCCAATGTAGGAATTTGTTTTACCTAAGAATATTTGTCACAAGGCTTTTGTCTTTTTTTTGTCTAAAGAAAGAAGTAGGAAAGAGGGAGAAAAAAGAGATTTTTGTTAGTTGAAAACATTAAATTAAATTTCAAAAAAATTTAGTTGGTGAAGAAAAAAACTTTTTTTTTCTGTCCTCAGCTTTTGGTCCATAATTTTAAAAATCTGTCAGAAAATTCTGCATATGTTGGTAGAGTTATGAACTGATCCAGTCATTCTATACAGCAATTTGAAACTATGACCAAAGGCCTATAAAACTGTGATTTAGCCGTGCCATTACTGGGCCTATATCCTGAAGAGATCATTAAAAAAGGGGAAAAGACCCATCTGTGCAAAAATGTTGGTAGCAGCTCTTTTTGTGGTGGCAAAGAATTGGAAAGCGAGTGAATATCCATCAATGGGAATGGCTAAACAAGTTATGATATATGAATGTAATGGAATACTATTATTCTAGAAGAAATGATGAACATGCTGATTTCAGAAAAGCTTCATATGAGCTGATGTTGAGGGAAGTGATCAGAACCAGGAAAACATTGTATACAGCAAGAGCAAGATTATATGATAATCAACTATGATAGACTTCACTCTTCTAAGCAATTCAGTGATACAAGGCAATTCCAATAAACTTTGGATGGAAAATGCCATCTACCTCTATAAAGAAAACCATGGAAATTGAATGAGAATTGAGTGTACTATTTTTATCTTTTTTTTTCTTTTGTTTTATCTTTTTTCTTATGATTTTTCCCTTTTGTTCTAATTTTTCTTTTTCAAAATGACTCATATGGAAATATGCTTAAAATGAATTTACATGAATAACCTATATTAAACTGTTTGTTAGTAGAAGAGGAAGAAATAAGAGGGGAGGGAGAAAAAAATTGGAACTTAAATTCTTGCAAAAATTAATGATGATTGGTACTCTGTATAAGAGACGTTGTAGAGTGATAATACGTGGTGGCTAACTGGATTTAGGACGTAAGGTTACAGTGAAGTAAAAGACAAGGACAAGGACAATTGTCCTTTATTGGGCAGTTGGGCATGAGGAGAAGATAATAAACTTAGTTTTCAGCAAGTTGAGTCTTAGTTGTTAATAAGATGATCCAAATAGAGGTATTCAAGGATTACTTCTATACAGATGATTTTCAGATTTATACATCTGTCCCTGGTCTTTCCATGAGCTCTAGATGAACATCTCTAACAGCCTACTGGATAATTTGAACTGGATGTGCTATAAGTAACTTAAATTCAATGTGTCTAAAATATAATTCATTTTCTTCTCTCCCCCTCAAATCTACCCAAATTTCCCTTTTATTGTTGAGAGTACAACAATGTTCTCATTCTCCCATGTTCATAATCTTTGTGTCATGTTCAACTTCCCACTCACCTCACCTCAAATGTTCAGTTAGTTGCCAGGTCTTGTGTACCTGCATTTATCCCTTCCTCTCTATTCAAAATGCCATCATCCTAATTCAGATTTTGATCACCTCTCTTATGGACCATTTTAATAGACTTCAAATTAGTATTCCTGACTCAAGGGTCTTCCCCACTTCAAAAAAAACCATCTTCCACATAGGTCAAATATTTTTCTTGAAGTACAGATTTAACCACATCATTTCCCTGGATCAGATCTGATTTAAAAAAAAAAAAAAAAAACTTCAATTTTTTTTTTATTGCTTTTAGGATAAAATATAAACTCGTCCATTTGTCTTTTTAATTCTTTCAGAACTTGTTCCCAATTTGCCTCTACAACATTATTACACATTATTCTAATTACTGAATCTTGTAATTCAACAATAGTAGTTTTCTTACTTGTTCTTTGATTGCAAATATCCCCTAATCTGTCTCCATGAGTTTGCAGATATTTTGCTCCATACTTGGGATACATTCCTTCTTCATCTCTACCTCTTAGAACTCATCACTTTCTTCTAAATTCAGACATTAAGTCTATTTTAGTACTTCCAATTATTAATGCTTTTGCACTTCCAATTATCTTGTATTTGTTTTCTATAATATATATGCATAGGTGAAGGGAAGAAAAGAGAAAGAAGAAAAGAGAGGGAAAGAGGGAGAGAGAGAGAAAGAGGGAAGGAAAAGTGAGAAAATAAAGAAAAGAAGGAAAGAGAGATAATTAAAGAGAAATAACAGAGAGAGTGACAGAAAGAGGCAAATGGTATATATGATATGGTAGATATAGAGCTAGTCTTAAAGCCAGGACAATCTAGGCTCAAGTTCTCATGTCAGATAGTCAAAGGAATTATATCAGCTCAGTTTTTGTCTCTGACATATATTTAATATGTGACTTCAGACAAATCACTTGACTTCTTAGTCAATAAGACAAAAACAAAAACTAGGTAAAGCTGCAAAAAAAAAAAAAAAATGCCAACCTACAATGGCAGAGGAAATTTCCTCAACTGGGAGTTCTCTATAGTAATGAATTTACTAGGCTAGTCCCTATCCTTATATTTGAACATGTTCTCAATAGAGAAAGACATTTTGTCTCTGCATCCTCAACATTCAAGGTACCTGGCACATAGTAGATGCTTAATAAACACTTGGTAATTCATTGGTTATCTGATTGTTGCCAATGATTAAAATAGTGAGCTCTAAGAGGTAAGGTAATGTGTGATAACATTCATCACTCGAGTGAATTATTATTATGATTATTATGAAATTAATCATCAACAGACACAAACATTTCAACATACAATATAAAGAGTAGAAAGGAGCATTATACAATAACATGTGAATTTTTGTTATATACATTTGAGTCATCTTTTTTTAAGGAAAAAATAATAGACTAAAGAAACAGTGTAACATGCATTCTCAGATATGGCCAATGTTTTTATTTGTTTTGCTTATTACATTTGTAACAATGTTTATTTCTTAACATATATATATTAATAAATTTGTTATAAGACATTTCTTCTCAGGCACTACCCACCTACCATTTGGTTAGCTGTCCTCTGGTGAATAGAAGGATGTAATGTGGATAACCAAAGACCAAATAACCAATAATTATTTTTCAAGTCAACAAGCATATATTAAGCATTTATTCTGTACCAAATATTATGTTAATTGAAGGGGACACAAAGAAAGGTGACTCCTGCTCTCAGGAAGCTCACATTTTGATGAGGAAAACAACATGCAAAAATATGATGTATAAACAAGATACAGACAGAATAAATTAGAGATAACCCATAGAGGTAAAGAACTGGCTCTAAAGAAGATTAAGAAAGACTTCTTGTAGAAGAAGGGGTTTTAGCTGGGTCTCAAAGGAAGTCAGGAAATGCACATAGGGAGAGAGAAAATTCCAGGTGACAGTCAGTGAATTATAATGGCTTAACTAATTTGAGAAATGTATAAAAGCACCATGTACTAGAGGAAAGATCTCTGTTCTTAGAAGTCAGACATGAATGAATCTGAAGTTCAGCTCTGGCTGAGCAACTCTGATTAATTTACTGAACTTCTCTGGGACTATGTTCCTTCAACTATAAAATGTGCATAATAATAACAAAAATAATAATTCAATTACCTTCACAAAACTGAAGGAAATTTCATTGTAGGCTAAAGTACCATGCAGTTCTTAAACTATACTTTCAGCCTCAGCTTTCATGTCTATTTTAAGGAAAACATTTCATTTTAAGTCATCAGTAAGCATTTAAGTAATTCCTATGTGCTAGGCAGTATGCTAATTTTAGCTTGACTTCATCTACAATGAGCTAACATACTTGCAATGTTGCTTGTATTCTTCCTTTTTGCCCTGGCTTCTTTCAGTTGCTTACCCTTGTCAGCTTCAGGCTTCCCGTCCCTCTGAGCACAGCAAAAGTGAAGCTCTAAGCTTTTAGCCCTTAGCTTCCTCCCCAAGAAGCTTGACTTTCTGAAGCAACCTATGGCTTTTCAGTTCTAGCTCCTATATCCTTCTTGCTTGTTCTTTCCCTTGTGCCAAAGAAAGAAAAGATTAAAAAGTAGAGACTGATATTAAAAGAGAGGAAAGGAGAGGACATAAGTTATGACACAATGAGACTAATAGAAAGAAGCAGAGGATTTATTGGGAGGGAATTTTGAATGTTGCAGATGGCAAGATAGTTTGGAAAGTTCAATTATGAGGCAATTAGGATTTGAATCAAGGCTGCATAATAACCCCTTTCTTTTTTTAATGTTTTTATTTTAATAGTTTTTATTTACCAGATATATGCATGGGTAATTTTACAACATTGACAATTGCCAAACCTTTTGTTCTAATTTTCGCCTCCTTTCTCCTCCCCGCCCTCTCCCCTCCCCCCCCCCAGATGGCAGGTTGACCAATACATGTTAAATATGAATAACCCATTTCTTTGTACAGCACTTTATAGTTTATGAAGCATTTCATATTCATTAGAATTATAGGTTCTGGAAGACTGTGATTGTGGTAGTAATGGCCTATGTCACACACATATCACTCATATGTCACACACATATCACATTCTGTTGCTGGAGAAATTGAAACTGATGGAGTTGAATGAATCCTGTTCTTAAATCCTGTGCCATAACAAAGTTGACTGAGTGTCCAAGTTAAGTTCAGCAACATTATAGTGAGGGTCACCATGCTGCCGAAGGAGGTGCAGAGTAGTCCAGGTTAGACATGGACATCAAATTTTCTGTCTCAGTAAGCAGTGGGGTTGAGACCATGGCACTTCACTTTTAGTCTAGGAGAGAGGGAAATAGAGGGGGAAATAAGGAAAAGAAAGAAAAAGGGAGAAGGAGAAAGAAGATGATGTTACTCTCTAATTATTGTCTTGGGCTTATTTACTGGGAAACTGAGCAGCAGGGCTTGACCCAAGAACCCCCAAATGAGACAAGCTTTTGGATTCCTCTTTTTGGTTTTTTTTTTTTTTTTTAATAATAGCTTTATATTTTCAAAATATATGCAAAGATAGTTTTCAACATTCACCCATGCAAAACTTTTCATTCCAAATTTTTTCCCTTCCTTCCCTTTCCCCTAGGCAGCAAATAATCAAATATATGTTAAATATGTGCAATTCTTCTATATGTTTCCAAATCTATCATGCTGCACAAGAAAAATCAGATAACAAAGGAGAAAAAAATAAGAAAACAAAAGCAAGCAAATGACAACAAAAAAGGTGAAAAAACTATGTTATGATTCTACATTCAGTCCCCATGGTCCTCTCTCTGGATGCAGATAGCTCTCTCTATTACAAGTCTATTGGAATTGGACTGATTCATCTCTTTGTTGAAAAGAACCATGTCCATTAGAATTGCATAATCTGGTTGTTGCTGTATACACTGCTCCTTTCAGTTTTAAAGTAAGGTATTTTTCATGAGGCTCTTAAAATACTGAAAAGCAACTTAAGCCTTTTTTTGACAATAGATGGGGGGAGGGAGAGAAGGGATAAAATATTTTTTTCTTCTAAATTTTTTAACATTTTAAAAAGGAGGAGAATCTTCAAATTGGAATGTATCTCAGAGTCCATCTAATGCAAACCACACTGAAACAAAAACTCTTTATATAAATTTGTTTGAAAACCTACAATGAGAGAGAAACTACAATCTGCTAAGGTTTTCCATTCTATTTTGGTATCATTCTAATTATTAGGAAGTTATCTTTTTTCTTACATCAACCTTAAATTTGTCTTTTTGAAAGTTGTACTCATTGATTCTGGCAAGGGCACTATCCCATATTGGATCATAACTTATAGAGAAAGTGCCAACCTAAATTGGAAAAGGACATTTCCTCATCAGGGAGTTCCTTATAATAATAACTCATAGATCTAATCTCTATCCTATCCCTACACATTGATGACAATTCTTTTTTTTTAAATATAATTTTTGATAATAGCTCCTTATCTTCAACATATATGCAAGGATAGTTTTCAACACTTATTCCTGGAAGACCCCGGGCTCTAAATCTTTCTCCCTTACCTTCTTCTGCCCCCCCCCCAAAAAAAAAGCAGGCAATCCAATACAGGCCAAACATGTGCAATTCTTCTAAACATAATTCTACAATTGTTATGTTGCACCAAAAAAATCAAATCAAAGAGGAAAGAAAAAAACCAGCAAGCAAACAACAAAAATGGTGAAAATACTAAGCTGTGATCCACATGCAGCACCCACAGTCATCTCTCTGGGTGCAAATGGATCTTTCCATTACAACTCCATTGGAATTGGTCTGAATCACCTCATTGTTGAAAAGAGCCAAGTCCACCATTGATGACAATTCTACACACCTTCTGGGACCAGAATTTTAGCCCTCTTTCACCCTGACATTCTGCCAGCACTTTAAGCATGTGTCAAGAAATGCTTCCAACCTCCTTTTGCATCCAATTTAGTTCAATTCAATTGACCTTTTCTAATCCCTTAAGTATAAAGGAGGAAAGGAGAAAGTCAGAAGGGAAAGTCCATAGTCCCTGTTACCACAATTGTCTCCTTGTGGGGAGAATGAGTCAGAGGCTGGCTCAATGTAGCTGACGCTTCTGGAGACCTATTCTTGGTAGGTGAGATGGTTAAAGAGTACCTCATGCTCTGCTGTCATTGGCTTTTTCTAGGATCCAGAGCTGAATGTGCTTTGTCCTGTAACAAGGCTTCCCCCACCCTTAGCAAGTCTCTTCTTCCCCATTTTCTTCACTATTTAAGATGTAAAGTTTATCTTTCTGGTGCTATTTGTCTAATATTTTAAATAGAGTTGATGAAGTTTTTATATTATAACCTGCCTTTTATGGTGTCTTAGAATACAACCCTTTATCTGAATTTTCTTATACAACATGGCAAATATGGAAATATGTTTTAAAAGATACTATATATTTAACATATATCAGATTGCCTGCTGTCTTGGGGAAGGGGGAGAGAAGAGAAGAAGGATAAAAAATTTGGAACATAAAATCTCACAAAAATGAATGTTGGAAACAATGTGTATTTGGAAAAAAATTACTACTGAGAAAAAAAATGAGAGAGTTAAACTAAAAAAAAAAAAAAAAAGAAAGAACACACCCCTTTATTTTTGGCTTTTCTATTCTTTTTTCTTGAAATGAATGGGTTTCTGCCAATCATGTTTCTTGTTGAAACATGGCCTAATTCTCACAACAATCCCATAAGATAGACAAAGCAGGAACAATTAGTCCCATTTTATATGAGGAAATTCAATCTGGTGAAGTCATTTCCCATAGTTTACACAATAAATGGAGCCCTCTCATTGCAACAATTAAAATTAAACTGAACAGTGTCAGTTGAGTTTTAAAATGCAGAGATTTAGATAGCTTCTCCTACTTATCACAATCCCCATATTTAGAAGTAAATGCTTCTCAAAATCAATTATTGTGTAGTGATTCAATATACTTTTGCATATTGTTTATTGCATTTTAAACTTAGAAAACACCAAATAAAATGATTATTTCCATATACAAACAGAAAAAGAGAATTATACTTGAAATCTTGAATCTCTACTATATAGAACTCATTTTTCCTTTTAAGTATGTAATGAATTCAACATGTACATACTAATTGTTTGTGTATCCTTCTGACCTTTCTATTCTATTTCAAATGCTTTCATGGCCTTCCTTTTTTTCCTGAAAAACTGAATATTAGCTTCATTTTCCCCCTCTAACTCCTTCCTCAATTGTGAAATACTTTTGCTTCCTCAATTCTCTGATTTGCTTATGATGTGTGTTTCCATTTAGGGTTTTCGTGGTAATTAGTATGAGATATTATTCAAATTCTAATTTCTGCCAGACTACTTTATATTTGTGGAATAGTGCAATCTTTGGGTATTAAAAAATGATGTCACTATATTCATTTACTTCTTTCTATATATTGTATACCTAAACTCTTTCACTGATTAACTTTCTATTTTTAAAATTAATACTACATGAATATAATAGTGCATTTATTAATCACTTGCCATATGCCAAGATTATATAAGAGCTAAGAATTCCAATACAAATTAAAAAGGTAATCATTAGTCCTGAAGAACTAATGGGAAAAGACAATGCATAAAAAGGAGCTGTATAGTCAAGTGGAATGGGTTTGGTAAGACCAGAAGAAAGATGATAGACAAGACCAGAGAGTTCGAAGTGGGGCCCGGTAAAATGATCATGACCTAAATTGTCTTATGACTCATCAATCAAAAAGGTAGATGCTGTATGAAAAGGCTGCTGACAAGGAGAAAGAGTCCAGTTAACTCAAGGTAGAACTGGGAATGAAGTCTAGTGATCATGAAATGGTAAACCAATCCTGGAACTTACCAATAAGAAGAGAGGGCTGAATTTCTTCTGCTAGGTAACTTAGTTTGAGAGTTGGAATTGTTTGATCTTATTCACCCTTTTTTCTTTATTTCTCTTTAGATTCTAGATTTTTTGTGCTTCTATATAAATTTTGTTATTTTTTTTTCTTGCTCTTTAAAGTAATCCTTTGGTAGTTTGAATAAGAATCTAACCATGAACAAATAACATCTCCAATTATTCAGGTTTTTATTTCTATAGAGTGTTGTTTAATTGCATTCTTATAGGTACTATGAGCTATCTTGGTAAGTACACCCCCAAATATGTTCTGTAATTTTAAATGAAAATTTCTATCTCTGCTGGCTGGGTTATGTTAATAATATACAGAAATATGAAGGATTTATGTGGGTTTATTATCTATCCTAAAGCTTTGGTAGAGTTTTTGTTTCAATTATTCTTTAGTTGACTCTTTAAGGTTCTCTAAACATATGCAAAAAGTGATAGTTCTGTTTCTTTTTTGTCTATACTTAAACTCTCAATTTCTCATCCTTGTCAATGTTATTACTATCATTTCTCCCATTATATCCAATTACAGTAGCCATGAAAAAGAGCATTTACTACTAATCATTTTGGAAAATCCTTTAACGTTTTACCCATCATATTTAATGCTAGCTGTTAGTTTCCTATAGATATTGTTTACTATATTAAAGAAAGGTTCATTTATAAAGGATCAGGGGCTCTTCTTGGGTAAAGATAAGAGTGCAGACCAGGAGAGCAATGATCATACCTCTCCAAGGATTAAACCACCATGGAAACATTAAAAACTTCCAAATCCTCAGAACTAGTTAGCTTGAAAACTCTGATAAGTCCAGAGCTTGAGAATTCTTTATGATTTTTAGAATGAGAATTGAATTTTGTTTTTTTAAAGCTTTTTAAAAACATCTAAAGATATGTTATATTTTTATTTTTTAATTTTTTTAAAATTTTATTTATTTTAATTTATTTTTTATTAATTTTTATAATTATAACATTTTCTTTGACAGTACATATGCATAGGTAATTTTTTTTTTTTTACAACATTATCCCTTGTACTCCCTTCTGTTCCGAGTTTTCCCCCTCCTTCCCTCCACCCCCTCCCCTAGATGGCAGGCATTCCCATACATATTAAATATCTTATAGTATATCCTAGGTACAATATATATGTGCAGAATTGAATTTTGTTGTTGTTGTTGTTGCAAAGGAAGGATTGTATTCGGAAGGTAAAAATAATCTGAGAAGAGAAACAAAACAAAACAAACAAACAAACAAAACAATGCTCACAGTTTACACTCATTTCCCAGTGTTCCTTTTCTGGATGTAGCTGGTTTTTTCCATCCTTGATCAATTGGAATTGGATTAGCTCTTCTCTAGATTGAAGATATCCACTTCCATCTATATTTTTATTTTTAATACTAATATACTTTATCATTTTTGTAGTTTTCTTTACATTGAACTAACCTTCATTCTTGATGTAAATCCAAGAATTATGGATTTATATGGATTGCAAGAACATAGGATTATAGAGGAAGGTACCTCAGAGTTTATCTAGTCTAACCCTTCATTTACAGATTAGGAACCTGAGACTCAGAGAGGTTAAGTGATTTGCCTAAAGTTCCATAGATAGTATTAGATACAGGTTTTGAACCTGAGTCTTCTGATTCCAGAGACACTGTTCTTCCTAGTTTTTATTTACAACTATACTTTCCAATGAGTTATACTATATAAATTTGTATGATACAACTTCAACTTGGCTCTCACCAGAGCAAGGCAATCTTATTCTTCCCTAATTAATTCCCTATATCACTCACTACAAAAGTTTTCCCAAACCTCTTTTCTGCTCAAACATTTCACATTTCTCCTGTCTCCCTCTTAGATGAATATTTTGCCTCCAACTTTATTAGGAAAATTGAAATCATTTAATATGAACTTCTTCCCCCCCTTGCTTAACTTCAAAATCTCTTATATCATCCCATACTTTTTCCTTGTTTCCCATCTCTGACAATTACCAACATGTGCCCTTGATATTATTCCTTCCTGTGTTCTCTAGCAGATTACATCAATCATCCCTCCTCTCTCAATAATCTTCACTATCTCCTTATCTTATCTATTAGTTCCTTCCTAATAGCCTTTAAAAATGTCCAAGTATCCGCCAGCCCTAAAATAAGTTTTTATTAGACCCCACCATATTCCCAAAGAATTATCCCATATTTTTTTCCCTTTCTGAGCCAAACTCTTGGAAAAAAAACACTCATTGCCTCCTTTTCTTTCTTTTCTCTTCTCAAACCATTGCATTTATTGGCAAATCTTATAGTGTTTTTTATTCCTTATTCTTTTTAACCTATTTGCTTCATTTTATATTACATTATATAGTTTTTATATGTATATGTATATATATATATATATATAGTTTTATACAATATAAATTTTCCATTTAGCTTATAAAGGCCTTCACAACCTAGCCCTAATCTATCTTTTTAGTTTCACTTTGTTCTGCCCTGAACTCTATGATCTAGTCAAAATGGCCTTCTCTCTGTTTCTCACACATGCCACTTCCCATTCTTTATCTCAACCTTTGTATCAACCATTCCCCATGTCCGAACTGACTCTTTCCTAACCTCCACCATGGGATCTCCTTATTCCAAGATGCAGCACAAGTGAAGATGGTAGAGTAGAGAGGAAGCAGTTAGCCAAGTCCTCCCAACATTCCTCTCCAAACAATTTTTAAATAACACCTCAAGTCAAATTCTGGAGTGGCAGAGTCAACAAAAGGTCAGGGTAGGATATTTTTCTATCTTGAGACAATTTAGAAGGTCAGAAGGAGAGATCTATGACAGGAGATAGAATCTGATCCAGAGCCCATGTAGATGCAACACTAGTAGTGAGTCTTAATGGTGGCAACAGAAGCACAAGATACTTCAGAGTATCTCAAGTCAGAGATGGCAAAGAGATCTGACAACTGGTCAGAAAAAGATTATGGGGAATTCCTATGCTAGCACTGGATGCAGGACTGGAAACTGTTCGGCAACTCTATTGCCTAAATTCCCTTCTGAATCATGGATCAAGAGAGGAATACTTTTGGTCTTGAGGGAACCAGGGACATAAGGAACAGTATCCATTACAACTCCCAATGGATCAGGTCCTTCCTGGGTAAGGACCAGGAGAGCAGTGATCACACTTCTCCCAGGATCACCCCATCTTGGAAGCACCAAAAGCTTTTGAAAACAACAATGCAAAAAACCCTGAGGCTTGGAATAGCACCCTTCTCTCCCTTCCAAATCCTATACCAAGAACGAAATACACTTTTAGCAAAGAATTCAAAATTAAGAAATAGGCTGAAAAAAATAAACCAATAGGAAAAAAAAGAACTTGAACATAAAAAGCTATGTTGATGATAAGGAAGATCAAGATAAAAAGTCAAAATCATTATTTTTTTAAATTTTTAAAAAGCAGTGTGAATTAAATACAAAACCAATATGAATTCCTAGAAGAGCTAAAAATAAATTTTCAAAATCAAATAAGAATTATCCAAATGGAAAAAGAGGCACAAAAGCTCACTGGAGAAAACAATTTCTTAAAAATTAGAATAGAGAAAGTGGAAGCTAATGACTTTATGAGACATCAACAATCAAAGTAAAAAGAATTAAAAAATAGAAGAAAATTAGAAGAAACAACTAACCTAGAAAATAGATTGATGAGAGTAATTTAAGAAGTATTGAACTACAGTGATGAAGAGAGCCATCTACACCCAGAGAGAGGACTATGGGAACTGAGTGTGGACCACAACATAGCATTCTTACTCTTTCTGTTGTTGTTTGCTTGCATTTTGTTTTCTCTCAGTTTTTTTTCCCTTGATCTAATTTTTCTTGTGCAGCAAGATAACTGTATAACTATGTATACATATATTGTATTTAACATATATTGGACTATCTGCCATCTAGGGGAGGGAGTGGGGGAAAGAAGGAAAATTTTGCAACAGAAGGTTTTGCAAGCGTCAATGGTAAAAAAAAAAAAATTATTCAAGCATATGTTTTGTAAATAAAAAGCTTTAATAAAAAATACATAAAAGAGAATTATTGAACTACCTGAAAATAATAATCAAAGAAAGAGCCTAGATGGAAATCACAAAAGCAAACTAACACAATATCCTAGAGCTAGAAGCAGAAGATAGACTATGAAATTTGAGGAATAGCAAATAAACCAATTAGGTGGAGCACAAGGGAGAATTACGTGAAATATGCCTGGATAGGTAGATTGGAGCCAGATTGTAAAGAACTTTAAAAGCCAAATCAGGGAATTTATATTTTATCTTACAGATAATAAGGAGCCAGGAAAGTTTCTTGAGCAGTGAGAATGACATACATAATATATTATAAGGACCTAGCTGCAATAAGAAGTATTTTAGAAGGATTATTTTGGCAGATCTATGGAGGTATTACCAAAAAAAAAAAAAAAAAAAAAGAGAGAGAGAGAGAGAAAAAACTGAGAGTTCAGGTAGGAAACTATAGCAATAATCTAGGCAAAAGGAAACAAGGGCCTGAATTTCACTGGTGAAAATATAAATGAGAAAAGGCTAGATTAGAAAGTTGTTAGGAAGAAATGACCAACAGGATGATTTGAGAAAGGCCTGGAAAGACTTACATGAACTGCTGCTGAGTGAAATGAGCAGGACCAGGAGATCATTGTATACTTCAACAACAATACTGTATGATGATCAATTCTGATGGATGTGGCCCTCTTCAACAATGAGATGAACCAAATCTTCCAATAGAGCAGTAATGAATTGAACCAGCTATGTCCAGCAAAAGAACTCTGGGAAATGACTATAAACCACTACATAGAATTTCCAATCCCTCTATTTTTGTCTGCCTACATTTTTGATTCCCTTCACAGGCTAATGGTACACTGTTTCAAAGTCCTATTCTTTTTGTACAGCAAAACAACTGTTTGGACATGTATACATATATTGTATTTAACTTATACTTTAACATATTTAACATGTATTGGTCAACCTGCCATCTGGGGGAAGGGGTAGGGGGAAGAAGGAGAAAAATTGGAACAAAAGGTTTTGCAATTGTCAATGCTGAAAAATTACCTATGCATAAAATTTTTGTAAAAAAAAAACAAATTTTAAAAAATAAAAAAAGAAAGTTGTTGGGGAGGCATTATTAACAAGACTTGGAGATTATTAAGATGTTGGGGGGGGATAAGGATGATAGAGAGGATCATGGTACCTTATGAAGAAATTTGGAGGAAGGAGAGTTTTAAGATTTCTATTTAGAAGAGATTTAGTTTGAAATGTCTATGAGACATTTAGATGGAGATGTCTAACAAGTAGTTTTTGATCTGGGACTGGCTGTCAAGAAAGAGATTGAGATTATATATAGACAGCAGGATGATTTCAGAAAGGCCTGGAGAGACTTGCATGGTCTGGTACTGAGTGAAATGAGCAGGACCAGGAGATCATTATATACTTCAACAACAATACTATACAATGATCAATTCTGATGGACATGGCCCTCTTCAACAATGAGATGAACCAAATCAGTTCCAATAGAGCAGTAATGAATTAAACCAGCTACATGCAGCGAAAGAACTCTGGGAAATGAGTGTGAACCACTACATAGGATTTCCAATCCCTCTGTTTTTGTCCATCTGTATTTTTTATTTCCTTCACAGGTTAATTGTACATTATTTTAAAATCCGATTCTTCTTGTGTAGCAAAATAACTGTATAGATATATATTCATATATTGTATTTAACATATACTTTAACATATTTACCATGTATTGGTCTACCTACTATCTTGGGGAGGGGGTGGGGAGAAGGAGGGGAAAAATTGGAACAAAAGGCTTTGCAATTGTCAATGCTGAAAAATTACCCATGCATACATCTTGTAAATAAAAAGCTATTAAAAATAATTATATGTAGCGATTTAGGATCCAACCACAAAAAAGTGAGAACTAACAGTTACTAAAAGAAAGAACATAATGAAGGCTGTCTCTCCTCATGTAGGATGGAGGTGCCCTGTGTGGCTCAAAGGGAGGCAAAATAACCATCTGTGGTTTCTTTCTCACCCTCTATTCTCCAAAAGAGACTTTTATTCCTTCCAGAAAGGGATAAAGGAAGCTGTTTTCCTTGGAGAAATGGAGTATTGGGCTAGAATTATATTTATTTATACATCCTTAAATATTATTTGTCTAGACTGTAATTTTTGGATTCAAGCTAAACTTCTGAGTGCTGTTCAGTATTGGGAGAAGCAAGATCCCAAGCTTTATATCTAAGACTTGATCCCTTCCCTACCAAATATCATTTCCAGAATGCACACCTATAGTAAATAACAAAGGAACCCATTCATCCAAGTTGATAGCAAAATGGAAATCAGAGAAGTATACATAAGAGAATGTATGCCAGACAATATAGAGGGAAGATGCCCTTCTATTGGAAGTGAGATATCTCAGCTCCACTAAGAGAGTCCTAGGTTTTCTCCAAGGGGAATTTCCCTAAAGTCTCTCATATAGCAAGCTGAAGATACAGACATGGTGGAGACTGCCAACTCCTCTTATGCTGGCTTCTTTCCATTGTCTTTCAACAATCTGAAATACAATTGACATAATATATCTATCTCAAAGCTAGAAGCTAAAAGCACCTAAGACTTGAAGAGACTCAAACAGACATGTTTGACAGAAGAGATTTAAAGAGGATCTGAAGAAATTCATTGACTCAAAATTTAAAAAAAAAATACCAACTAAAGATAATGGGAGATTAGGCACTGAACTCCATCAATAAAGAGAGTCTCACACCAATGGACTTTGGGACACAGATTACAGGAGTATAGAAGTGAAAGCAGAGTACATAGTACAGAACCACTGTGGACACCCAGATTTGGTGTAAGGAGAAGGGAGAGCCTTAGATGTCATACAGCAAAGGAAAATGAGAATATGCAGTTGTATAGGTAGGAAGAGAACTGGGTTTGAAAATTGTCATGAAAGCTGAGGTACCCTATGGGATCATGAATGCAGAGCTAGATAGAGACCATTTAGTTCAGCCTCTTTATTTTACGGATGATAAAATGAAGGCCCAGGAATGTCAAATGGTATCAGAGGAGAAATTTGAACCTGGGTTCTCTGCCTCCGTTGCTAATGTTCTTTTTTTACCATCTCACATTGCCTTTGAGGAATGAGTTTCCAGGATGGACTGTCAGTGTCAGTAGCTGAAGAGAGGTGAGGAATGATTAGTTAGGCCTGAGAAGTCTATCGGATTTAGCAATTTTGAGATGCTTAGACACTTTGGACAGAGCAGTTCCAATTAAGTGGTGAGACCTGAAGCCAGATTGGAAGAGGAGAGATAGTTAAAAGAATAGTGGAGTCAGAAATTCAAATCCGATTTTTTCCACTTACTATCTGTGTGTAACTTTGGGGAAACCATTTTTACCTCCTGGGTGTTGGTTTCCTTATCTGTAAAATGAGGGTGTTGGACTAGATATCTCTGAGATCCCATAAAACTCTAGGGTCCTGATCTTATGCTCCTAGGTTGAAAAATCTCTGGGAAGAGAGGAAGCAGAGTCAAAGTATAATGAACAACTTTTTGGGGGAGGGAGTTTGGTTATGAAAATCAAGAAATAGTCAGAAGATCTTATTCTTTAGCTATTCTTGCTAATTAGGTACTAGTTAGGCTAAGTGTGAGAAGGAAGGAAGGAATATCTTCCTTTCTACCTATTAGCTTTTCTGTCCAGCATTAAAAGTCTTGTCCAAGTTGGAGCTCAGAAGTCACCTTTCCTTCTTCTAGGGGCAGGTGGAAAAAACTAAGGTCCAGTTCAAGTGTTACAAAGGATACGGCCCTTCCCATAATCTTCCCAAGTAAAGCAGATGCAGGCAACTCACTGTATATATTGGGGGCTGGGCAAGGAAGTGGAATAAGGGATCTCATCAGCTTAGCCATGTGTGGTCGCTCTCCTGGTGTCTATATTTGACCCCAGACATTCATGTCCTTATCCTGATCCTGGGTAGGCTGATTATGAGTGAAAAACAGCTAGGAACTTCAAGGGAAGAGAACATGCTCCTAATAATATGCAGACTCTTTATGAATATGAATAGGTCCAGCATGTTGCTACCAAAATTCTCCGATCATTCCCTTGCCCCAAATCTAAGTTTCTCATCTACCCCAGAGGAGATCTTACCTGGGCTTTGAACACTAGGGTGGCCCAGACCTGAAACTCCATTCCAAAAACTGATGCTTATTAAGTAAATATTCTCAACTATAGGAGTAAAAGCCTCCTTTTTTAGTTCTTGGTAGGAGAAATATAGACAAAACTTATTTAATAGTGACAGACTGGGACTAAAAGCCATCTATCCTATTGTAGATCTGATGTTCTTTTCATTAGGGTGAACCAGAACGGACCGGATATTAATAAAAAAGACCCACAACATCACCCAAATAGATTGGCAGCAGTTTAACCACAGAAAAACTGTGGTTAAGTTTTTTGTTTTTTTTTTTTTCATTTCGAGGCAACTCCCTAAAACTGCTACAGAGTATTTTCTGGTAATCATTGGTGGAGGGAACTTCCCATACCAATGAAAACAAAAGATCTGGACCAATTTTCCTCTCAACAAACAACTTTGCTTTGCTGCCATTCCATCTATCTCAGCCAAGAGGAGGGATTAGGCACTCAACAAAAATAACCAACAACAGGTAGTATAGGGCTCTCCGAGTCATAAAGCACTTCAAATGCATTGTCTCATTGGGTTTTTATCCGAAAGCTGCAAGGTAAGGGTTATTGTTATCCCTATTTTATAGTTTAGAAAACTGAGTCTGAGAGACATTAAGAACTTGTTGGATTTAATTTGGAATGGAGCCGAGAATAGATAGATTTTCTCTTCAGAGCCCTGGAAGCAGGACTTCAGTGTTTCTTTTTAGTACCCCTCCATCGCAACGTCTTAAAATCCACATTCATTTAGTCTTTATATCATAGTACAAAATAATTTCATTAATTAGAATAACGATAATACAAGTGCTAGCACACCCCAGGTACTATGCTTAGGTTTTTGTTTGTTTGTTTGTTTGTTTGTTTTGTTTTTTAAACAATTATTTTCTCCATTGATCCTCATGACCACTTTGGTGTAGGTACTATTATTAGCCCCATTTTATAAATGAAAAACTGAGGGAAACAGGGGTTAAATTGCTTGTCCAGGGTAATGGCCACATTTGAATTCAATCTTCTTGACCCCAAGTCAGGACCCCAAATCCACCGAATCACACAGCTGCCATTGCAACAATGTGGAGGCCTCTGAGTAAAAAGTATCTAAGAATGATTTTTCTCTTTTGGTTGGGAAATCTTGCCTTTGGAATTGTTTGATCTTGGACAAGTCATTAAAAACCTTTCTCTGTGTTTCCTTACTTGTAAAATGAGGGGATTTTATTACAGTTTCTGCTGTCCCTTCTAGCTCTAAATCTAAGAAGTATAAAAATTAAAGTCACACATCTGGGTTTTTCACTTTCCATATTCCTGGCATGATACATTCAATTCATCCTAATTCATTCTGACAAATATTTACATTATGACAGCAATTACTGTCATAGTCAGATAGGAATACTCTCATTTCTCTAATGGCTTTAGGGAGTCACATAACAGAAGTGTGTTGGAACCACTTCTTCCCAGCTCCTGAGAGTTGATAATTAAATTTTCAGTGTGAACATTTTCATGTCATAAATAAAAAAAAATACAAATCAAGGCTTTATTTATTATCTTGTTGATTGGCTTGAGAAATTAATAATGAAAATATTAGTAATGCAGATTAAACTTTAAAAATATATTGCATTGTATTTTTTGTGGAAGGTGGAAAGCTGATTGTTAAGCATCTACATGCACACTCTGCTCATCATAAATTATAAGTTTAGGCTCATTTTCTGACTTGTGCGAGAGGTTTCCTAGGTCACAAAGGAAGGTTAAAAAGGAGAATATGGAATTAGTTGAAAGAATAAAAAAATGAAGATCTATTTGACACAAAAGGACAGTTCAAATAATGTCTAAGGAAGAATATAGACTCACTATATAGTATGTAGGTGTATTTGTTTCTAGTGATTTCAACTTGTAGGCTAGTATTCTCCTGGGTTTTTTTTTTCCAGTTAATTTGGAAAACCAATTGTCATAGTTGATGTTACTGAAATGTCTATCTCTAAATGGCATCCTGAGATATTCTGAGACTTAGTTTTACATTTGTCTCCTCTTAAAGTGAGGAATATCACTCAAGCAAGATCATGAAGGGGAAATTTAGGTGGCTCAATAGGAGTCAAGAGATTCCAATGAGTGATTAGTATGCCACAGCAACCCCAAAAAGCTAACACAATCTTAGGTTAGATTGAGAAGCAGAAAGAAGCACATAGTTATCCCCCAGGAGATAAACGAAGATACAAAAAAGCAGCTCTCAAGAGTAAAAATGCAAACTATCAACAACTATTTTTAAAAACTGCTTCAAATAATTAGAAAGATGCAAATTAAGCTACTCTACGTTTGTACCTCCAAACCTCCAGTGTCAAATATAACAAAGAAAGAGAGTGACAATTGTCAGAGGGGATAACTAAAGGACAGGAGCATTAATGCTCTGTTGGTGCAACTATGATATAGTCTAAAAATTCTGGAAAGCCATTTGAAAGTATAACCAAAAATCATTAAACTATGCATGCTTTTCCTCCAGCAAGACTACCACTAGGTATGTAACTCAAAGAGACCAAAGAAAGGGTAGGAACCTACATGTTTAAAAATGTTTATAATAGCACTTTTTTTTTATTATATATATATATATTTTTTTTATAATATTATCCCTTGTATTCATTTTTCCAATCCCATACATTTTACATGTCTTACAATATAGTCTAGGTACAATACATGTGTGTGAATATCATTTTCTTGTTGCACAATAAACATTAGAATCCGAAGGTACATGTAACCTGGGCAGACAGATATTAGTGCTAACAATTTACATTCACTTCCCAGTATTTCTTCTCTGGGTGTAGCTACCTCTGACCATCATTGATCAACAGGAAGTGAGTTGGATCTTCTTTATGTTGAAGATTTCCACTTCCATCAGAATACATCCTCATACAGTATTGTTGTTGAAGTGTACAGTGATCTTCTGGTTCTGCTCATTTCACTCAGCATCAGTTGATTTAAGTCTCTCCAGGCCTCTCTGTATTCCTCCTGCTGGTCATTTCTTACAGAGCAATAATATTCCATAACCTTCATATACCACAATTTACCCAACCATTCTCCAACTGATGGACATCCATTCATCTTCCAGTTTCTAGAATAGCACTTTTTGTTTTAGGAAATGACTAGAAACAAAACTGGTCACTATAAAATGGGTAATAGCTAAACAAATTGTTACATGAATATAATTTAATATTATTACACTAGGAAATGACAAAAGGGAAAATACTGAGAAACTTGGACTTTTGGAAACAGATGCAGAGTAAAGTGAACTGAAAGTAAACTTGAGAATGATTTACAGTAACAACATTTTAAAGACAAATAGCTATGAAAAATTTGAGATCTCTGATCATTGTAATGACCATCATGACTCCAGAATACTCATGATGAAGCATGTTTTCAATCACTTAGAGAGACGATGAACTAATGTTGCAGAATTAAACATATATTTTTAGGTACTACTAAGAAATACATTTGTTTTTCATGACTAAACAAGGAAGTAATTTTCTTCTGGTAGCAGGGGTGAGAGTGGGAAAAGAGCATCAATCAAACATATTTTTAAAAAACCCACAGAGGAGAGCTAATCATGTACAGAAGGGAACAGAGAAAACAGGGCAGTGTTGTTATTACTGTGCTATATTCAGCACAGTATACTTCAAAAATAAGGTGAACATAATAAAGATTATTGGATCCATACACATTATTCTTTGAAAAATATAAAATAAAATTCAGATTTGTTGATTTTTTTTCAAGTTTATAATCAAAAGAAGAAAAAAATTGTTAAGGTGAGATATAGTATCTAAAATGCAAGAGACAATGTTTCCTCTGTACTCTGACCAAATCATACCACATCTAGAATATTGTGTTCAGGTCTGGGCACATCATTTATAAAAATAACATTGAAACCTGAAGAGTACCCAAATTAGAAGGAACTTTTATATGTAGTCAAATTAGAGGCAACCTGGGAACATTACTCTCCTCATCTCATGTATCACAGATCACATTATTTGCTACCATTTGAATAGTTCCTACATCTTACTGATATTTATTTGTTTCCCAGAGCAGCTAGAGAAGTTTTGTTTTGTTCTTAGTAGTATGTGGAATAATACAGAGTAAATTAAACAAATTGGGTAAGAGTCTTGGGTTCAGGAATTGTAAGATTCAATTGAGGATAATGAGATAATTGTTTAGCATTAAGAAGAAAAGACTAAAGTAGGAGCAGGGATAGTTACATTAAAGCTTTTGAAGGAGTGTTACACTTGTTCTATTTGATTTCAGAGGAAAGATGCAGGAATGTTGTGGGGCAGCCAGGCAAATTCAGTCAGTCTTTCTACAAGGGGAAAATGTTAATTAGTTGTGAGGAAGCTGCCTAAAGGTAAAATGGGCTGCCTCCAGAGAAACTGTATTCCTCTTCCCTGGAAGTCTTCAAGCCAAGCCTGGACTAGTCAACTATGAAGTGAAGGCATTCTTTTTTCAGGTACAAAAAACTATTTGGCTTTTTAATGTTTCTTCCAGCTTAGAAATGTGTAATTTTGTGATTTAGTGTCAGAGTATTTGTTTAAATTAAGCTCTGCTATCCTTAGGTGAATCACTGTGGGGAGTAGAATGGGAGACTGTTTTCTCATTTATAAAGTAAGGAGAATGGTTAAGATAGCCTCTGAAGTCTCTTTGAGCTCTAGATGTATCTGTGATTCTATGATCCTAATGATGTGTCCATAATTGGAATATTATATCGCATGTTTATTGTTATACTAATAGTGATGACAATAGCAACTAGCATTTAAATGCATCTTAAAGTTTATAAAGTACTTTATGAAATAATATTTTACCCTCAAAACAACCCTGATGGTAGATATTATTAATTATCCCCATTTTACAGTTGGAAAAGGTGAAGCAGAAAGAAGTTAAGTGACTTGCCAAAGATCACACAGCTAGTAAGTGTCTGAGGCTGGTTTTGAATTTGGGTCTTCCTGAGTCCAAGTCAATCACTCTTCATTGCATCACCTTATTAGGTAGGGATTGTTTCCTTTTTGCCTTTGTATTCTCAGTGCCTATGACATGTAAGTAAATTGGATTTAAGTGACTCTGATGTCAGGGTCCTCTTCCAGAAGGAAGGACAAACAATAACAACAAAAACAGCAAGAGTGTCTAGCATGATGCTTGGTCCAGTGTAGGGGATTATTGATTGCTTGGTAGGTTAAATGATCCATATAGAGTGCTACTTCACTATGAGAATAAAACAGTGAATTTCCCCATCCTCTGTAAGTCCATCGAAGTTCATAGTGAGTAAAGGATTGGGCCAGAGTCATATGAGTAGAACCTTTGATTAGAAATGGAAATATGATTGCAGCTAGATGTCTGCAAGTATAGTGGATAGAGCTCACTAGATGACCTTTCCACTGAGATATGGGACAATTTATCACTCCTAACACATGGGAGACTAGTGCCAAAAAGTCATGTCTTCAAAATGGGCAGGTGAACTAGCACCTATGATTAGCCTATGACATAATAAACCTTGCATAATGTGGAATGTTCTTTCCCAAGTACAAAGAGTATCCTTGAAAAAGGTTTTCAACAGGCATGCTGTGACCTCTACTCACTTCTGATTGTTGTACATAGATCTATAACTACCCCAACAGCGATGGGCATAGTAAATTTTTATATGAAAAGAGAAAAGGAGGATTAAAGGGGGAGGGAGAAAATCCTGAAAAAAAAATAAGATTGTAAAATAGAGGAGGGGGAGAATCCAGAGGCAGAATCTTGTCACATAGCTCTTGTTTGGACAACTGACAGACACTAGCCAAACCCTTGGCTAATGTGACTTACAAAATTTGGAGATAAAAGAAATTGCAGGATGTGAACCTGGGCAAGTCTCTTAAGCCCAAATGCCTCAGCCAAAAAGAAAAAAAAAAGGGAGGGAAGCAATTGCAGGAGAGATGTAGGGATTATTCTTCTGACCTGTGAGACTCTCATAATCTGCATAGACTATGGTTACCATGATCCAGGACAAGACACTGCAAGGGGACTGAGAAAGGCAAGGAGAGCTGATCCACTGGTGGTTTTTCATCTCTCCTAAATTTTTTTCCCTTCTTTCTTTTTTTTATAATTTTTATTAATTTTATAATTATAACTTTTTTTTACACTACATATACCTGGGTAATTTTTTACAACATTAACCCTTGTACTCACTTCTGTTCTGAATTTTCCCCTCCTTCCCTCCATCCCCTCCCCTAGATGGCAGGCAGTTCCATACATGTTAAATATATTATAGTATTTCCTAGATATAATATATGTGTGCAGAACCGAATTTCTTGTTGCACAGGAAGAATTGAATTCAGAAGGTAAAAATAACCTGGGAAGAAAAACAAAAATGCTAACAGTTTACACTCATTTCCCAGTGTTCCTTCTCTGGGTGTAGCTGATTCTGTCCATCATTGATCAATTGGAACTGAGTTATATCTTCTCTATGTTGAAGATATCCACTTCCATCAGAATACATCCTCATACAGTATCATTGTCGAAGTGTATAATGATCTCCTGGTTCTGCTCATTTCATTCAGCATCAGTCCATGTAAGTCTCTCCAGGCCTCTCTGTATTCCTCCTGCTGGTCATTTCTTACAGAACAATAATATTCCATAACATTCATATACCATAATTTACCCAACCATTCTCCAATTGATGGACATCCATTCATTTTCCAGTTTCTAGCCACTACAAAAAGAGCTGCCACAAACATTTTGGCACATACAGGTCCCTTTCCCTTCTTTAGTATTTCCTTGGGATATAAGCCCAGTAGTAGTATGGCTGGGTCAAAGGGTATGCACAGTTTGATAACTTTTTGGGCATAATTCCAGATTGCTCTCCAGAATGGTTGGATTCTTTCACAACTCCACCAACAATGCATCAGTGTCCCAGTTTTCCCACATCCCCTCCAACATTCATCGTTATTTGTTCCTGTCACCTTAGCCAATCTGACAGGTGTGTAATGCTATCTCAGAATTGTCTTAATTTGCATTTCTCTGATCAATAGTGATTTGGAACACTCTTTCATATGAGTGGAAATAGTTTTAATTTCATCATCTGAAAATTGTCTGTTCATAGCCTTTGACCATTTATCAATTGGAGAATGGCTTGATTTCTTATATATTAAAGTCAATTCTCTGTATATTTTGGAGATGAGGCCTTTGTCAGAACCTTTAACTGTAAAAATGTTTTCCCAATTTGTTACTTCCCTTCTAATCTTGTTTGCATTAGTTTTGTTTGTGCAGAAACTTTTTAATTTGGTGTAATCAAAATTTTCTATTTTGTGATCAATAATGGTCTCTAGTTCTCCCTTGGACACAAACTCCTTCCTCCTCCACAAGTCCGAGAGGTAAACCATACCATGTTCCTCCAATTTATTTATAATTTCGTTCTTTATGCCTAAATCTTGGACCCATTTTGATCTTATCTTAGTATGTGGTGTTAAATGTGGGTCCATGTCTAGTTTCTGCCATACTAACTTCCAGTTTTCCCAGCAGTTTTTGTCAAATAATGAATTCTTATCCCAAAATTTAGGATCTTTGGGTTTATCAAACACTAGATTGCTATTTTTATTCATTATCTTGCCCTGTGAACCTAACCTATGCCACTGATCAACTAGTCTATTTCTTAGCCAATACCAAATGGTTTTGGTGACTGTTACTTTATAATACAGTTCTAGATCAGGTACAGCTAGACCACCTTCATTTAATTTTTTTTTCATTACTTCCCTTGAAATTCTCGACCTTTTGTTCTTCCATATGAATTCTGTTGTTATTTTTTCTAGGTCATTAAAATAGTTTCTTGGGAGTCTGATTGGTATAGCACTAAATAAATAGATTAATTTAGGGAGTATTGTCATCTTAATTATATTCGCTCGGCCTATTCAAGAGCACTGAATGTCTTTCCAATTACTTAAATCTGACTATATTTTTGTGCAAGTGCTTTGTAATTTTGCTTATATAATTCCTGACTCTCCTTTGGTAGATATATTCCCAAATATTTTATACTATCGACCGTTATTTTGAATGGAATTTCTCTTTGTATCTCTTTGCTGTTGGATTGTGTTGATAATGTATAAAAATGCTGAGGATTTATGTGGATTTATTTTGTATCCTGCAACTTTGCTAAAATTATGAATTATTTCTAATAGCTTTTTAGCAGAGTCTTTGTGTACCATCATGTCATCTGCAAAGAGTGATAATTTGATTTCCTTATTTCCTACTCTAATTCCTTGAATCTCTTTCTCGGCTCTTATTGCCAAGGCTAGAGTTTCTAGTACTATATTGAATAGTAATGGTGATAGTGGGCAACCTTGTTTCACTCCTGATCTTACAGGGAAAGGTTCTAGTTTATTGCCATTACATATGATGCTTAATGAAGGTTTTAAATATATGCTTGTTATTATTTTAAGGAATAGTCCATTTATTCCTATACTCTCAAGCGTTTTTAGTAGGAATGGATGTTGGATTTTATTAAATGCTTTTTCTGCATCTATTGAGATGATCATATAGTTTTTATTAATTTGATTATTAATATGGTCAATTATACTAATAGTTTTCCTAATATTAAACCAGCCCTGCATTCCTGGTATAAATCCCACTTGGTCATAGTGTATTATCCTGGGGATGATTTTCTGAAGTCTTTTTGCTAATATCTTATTTAAGATTTTAGCATCAATGTTCATTAAGGAAATTGGTCTATAGTTTTCTTTCTCAGTTTTCGATCTACCTGGTTTAGGTATCAGTACCATGTCTGTGTCATAAAAGGAATTTGGTAGGACTCCTTCAATCCCTATTTTTTCAAATAGTTTACATAGCACTGGAGTTAGTTGTTCTTTAAATGTTTGGTAGAATTCACATGTAAATCCATCTGGTCCTGGGGATTTTTTCTTAGGAAGTTGGTTAATAGCTTGTTCTATTTCTTTTTCTGAGATGGGACTATTTAGACTACTTACTTCTTCCTCTGTTAATCTGGGCAAGCTATATTTTTGAAGGTATTCTTCCTTTTCATTTAAGTTATTGAATTGATTGGCATAAAGTTGAGCAAAGTAGCTCCTAACTATTGTTCTAATTTCCTCTTCATTAGTGGTGAGTTCTTCCTTTTCATTTTCAAGACTAACAATTTGCTTTTTCTCTTTCCTTTTTTTAATCAGGTTTTCTAAGGGTTTGTCTATTTTGTTGGTTTTTTCATAGAACCAACTCTTAGTTTTATTAATTAATTCAATAGTTTTTTACTTTCAATTTTATTAATCTCACCTTTTATTTTTTGAATTTCAAGTTTTGTGTTTGTCTGGGGGGGTTTAATTTGTTCCTTTTCTAGTAATTTTAGTTGTAAGCCCAATTCGTTGGCCCTCTCATTCTCTATTTTATGCAAGTAGGCCTGTAGAGATATAAAACTTCCCCTTATTACTGCTTTGGCTGTATCCCACACATTTTGGTATGATGTCTCATTATTGTCATTCTCTTGGGTGAAGTTATTAATTATGTCTATGATTTGCTGTTTTACCCAATCATTCTTTAGTATAAGATTATTTAGTTTCCAATTATTTTTTGGTCTATTTTCCCCTGGCTTTTTATTAAATGTTATTTTGATTGCATTATGGTCTGAAAAGGATGCATTTACTATTTCTGCCTTACTGTATTTGATTTTGAGGTTTTTATGCCCTAGTATATGATCAATTTTTGTATAGGTTCCATGAACTCCTGAGAAGAAAGTAAACTCCTTTCTGTCTCCATTTAGCTTTCCCCAAAGATCTATCATATCTAGTATTCTATTTACCTCTTTGACTTCTTTCTTATTTATTTTGTGGTTTGATTTATCTAATTCTGAGAGTGCAAGGTTGAGATCTCCCACTATTATAGTTTTGCTATAATAAGAGCTTGCAGCTCTCTTAATTTCTCTTTTAAGAATTTAGATGCTGCACCACTTGGTGCATATATGTTTAATATTGATACTGCTTCATTATTGATGCTACCCTTTAGCAGGATATAATGCCCTTCCTTATCTCTTTTAATTAGATCAATTTTTGTTTTTGCTTGATCTGAGAAGAGGATGGCTACCCCTGCTTTTTTGGCTTCGCCTAAAGCATAGATTCTGCTCCACCCTTTTACTTTTAGTTTGAATGTCTCACCCTGTTTCAAGTGTGTTTCCTGTAAATAACATATAGTAGGATTCTGACTTTTAATCTAGTCTGCTAACTGCTTCCTCTTTATGAGGTAGTTTGCCCCATTCACATTTATGGTTAGAATGACTAATTCTATATTGCTTGCCATCCTATTAACCCCTGCTGATGCTTTTCCCCTTTCCTTCCCTCTTATTAAACTTGTGAACACCACTTGCTTTTCACAGCCCTCCCTTTTTAGTATCCCTTCCCCACCTGAAAGTTCCTCCCCTTATTTTACCCTTTTTCCTCACAATTTCTGTATTTCCTTCCCCTTAGCTTACTCCTTCCCTCTCACTTTTCAATGAAGTGGAAGAAGTTTCACCATAAATCGAATATGTCTATTGATACACACTATGTTCATCTCCCTCCTTTCTTTCTCTCAGATATAATAGGTTATCTTTGCCTCTTCATGAGATGTATTACCACCACTTTACACTTTTTTATGATATAAATTCCTTTCCACCTGTAGTTTCTAGGACAAATTGTACATATGTTCTTTACATATTTTTATGGCAGAAGTATAGTTCTCAAGATTTCTTTTTACCTTTTTAGAAATCTCTTGAGTTCTGTATTTGAAGATCAAACATTTTATGTAGGTCTGGTTTTTTCATCAAAAATAGATGGAATTCATTTATTTCGTTAAGTGTCCATCTTTTTCCCTGGAAAACGATGCTCATTTTTGCTAGGTAAGTTATTCTTGGCTGCATACCAAGTTCCTTAGCCTTTCGGAATATCATTTTCCAGGCCCTTCGTTCTTTTAATGTGGACGCTGCTACATCCTGGGTTATCCTTATTGTGGCTCCTCCACATCTGAATTGCTTTTTTCTAGCAGCTTCCAATATTTTTTTCCTTTGTCTGATGGTTCTTGAACTTGGCCACTATATTTCTTGGTGTTTTGATTTTAGGGTCCCTTTCAGTAGGTGATCAATGAATTTTTTCAATGTTTATTTTACCCTCTGTTTCCAAAACGTCTGGGCAGTTCTCTTTGATAATTTCCTCAAAAATAGTGTCCAAGCTCTTTTTTCCTCACATTTTTCAGGGAGTCCGATTATTCTCACATTGTCTCTCCTGGATCTGTTTTCCAGGTCTGTTGTCTTTCTAATAAGGTACTTGACATTCTTTTCAATTGTTTCATTTCTCTGGTTTTGCTTGACTACCTCTTGGTTTCTCCTTGAGTCATTCATTTCTACTTGTTCAAGTCTAATTTTCAATGATGTATTTTCTTCACTCACTTTTTTAATATCTTTTTGTAATTGTCCAATTGTGTTTTTATCTTCTATGGAATTTTTTTCCATTTTATCCATTTTATTTTTTAGAGAGCTGATTTCTTTATCTAGCTCACTAATCATGTTTTCCTTGGAGTTGTTTGCCTTTTCCAATTCACTAATCCTGTTTTCCTTGGAGTTGTTTGCCTTTTCTAATTCACTAATTTTATTTCTCAATGATTTGATCTCTTTATCCACTCTGGATAACTTCTCCAGGCCCTCTTTCCAAGCTTCCCTTTCCTTTACCCATTTCTCTTCTAGCTCTCTTGTGAGAGCCTTTTTGATTTCCTCTATGAGATTCTTTTGTATTGAGGAGCAGATCATATCCCCCTTAGGGGGTTCCTCTGGGGACAGTCTGTTTTTAGTCTCCTCAGTGTTTGAAGTCTGCTCTCTCTCCATACAGAAGCTGTCAATGGTTAGAGCCCTTTTAAATTTTTTGTTCATTTTGTCAAGAGCAGAATCGAAGAAAACAAATTGACAAGAGAAACAATTGGTCTGTTTTGAGGGGGATGGGGCTGGATGGTGTTAATTGGCTTCCTCTACAGACTGGGGGTAGGGCAGCAGATGGCCACTAACAGGACAGCGATGGCTGCGCTGAATCTGCGCTCTGAGGCTCTGAGACTTCCCTGAGTCAGTCCAGGTGGGGGTTGGGTGTGGCCGGGCTCTGAGAGACACTGGCTTTCTGGGGTTTTAATCTTCATGTCCGGTGTTTACACCCTCTCTGCTGCTCCTGGCTTGCTGCCAAGACGGAGCATCCACACTGGGGTAAAAGCCTTTTTGCAGAAACGGCAGAGATTGTACCCCTCCCCCTCCGGTCTGAGCTGTGTGAGCTGCCTGTCTTGCTCTGGCTGCCTGCCCTCAGTCTGCGCCCAGTCTGTTTGACCCTCCCCCGAGCAAACACAGACCTTCTCTGGCGAATTTCAAGGATGTCGTCTCTTGGTGATTATTTGTGGGTTTCTTTTCCGGTCAAGCATTAACTCTGAGGCTTGTCATGAAGTAAGTTCTGAGAGAAAACACGGAGCTCAAGCAGCTGTCTGCCTCCATGCCGCCATCTTGGCCGGAAGTCCCTCAGTGCTAAGTAGTACATGTGTGTATACACACATACATATATACTCTCATTTAATCCCCTCAACAACCTTGGGAAGTAGATGTTTTTATTATCCCCATTTTATAGTTAAGGAAACTGAGGTTAAGAAAGGTTTAGTGTTTTACCTAGCCAATAAATGACTGTAGGGAGATATGAACTCAGATTTCATAACTTTAGGCTCAGTTTTCCATTCACTACCTCTATGAAGCTTCAAACTACCCCCACTTCCCCATCAAACAAACAAAATCCAATAGTTTGCTAAATATTTTGTATATTGCACAGTGCCTGTTAGGTCATGTTATCAACCTGTATGGGCTTCTTTAAAACATTCTGCTGGATAAGGAATCCCCGAGTTATGAAGAAGTACACTGGATTTCCTTGCTGACTTTGGTTGCTTTTGCCCAAATAGAATCTTAATCTAAGTTTCCTTCCCACACATTAAATATTCAGAGTAAGGGCAGCTAGATGGTGCAGTGGATAGAGTACCAGTCCTGAAGTCAGGAGGACCTGAGTTCAAATCTGCTTTCAGATACTTAATACTTACTAGCTATATGACCTTGGGCAAGTCATTTAATCTGAAGTGCCTCACCACAAAAACAAAAAACAAAAAACAAAAAAAACAAATATGCAGAGTATATAAAATTAGTATGTAGTTCATCTAGTTTGGGAGGTAGAGGAAGAGAATAACCTTTAAAGTTTCCTTGTCAACTTGTGGACAATAATAACAGGTATTGATGAAATCAAAGAGGACCTCATCTAATTTGTGGGTAATCTATAGGATTTAAATTTGACTTCAGTATACAAACTTAATAAATTGGTCAGTTTGAGATAAATGAGGCCAGATACAGGACAGCATAATTAGGGATGGAAAAGAGACCTCATATACACAAAATAGGAAATGAATGAATGAAAAAAATTATTTAGGAAGTGATGACAATATGCTATCTGCTAGAGATACAATTATAAAAGCAAAGACAATTCCTGCCCTCATTTTATTCTAATTGAAGGAGACCACAGATATAGTGGAATACTGATTGAGAAGGGTGAGTTTAAAAAAAAAAAAGTATATTGATCCACCCCTTCTAAGACTGAAAAGGATGGTGAAGAGAAATGTCACATGGCTGCAAGACAGCTGATGAGAAAATATGACTTGGAGTAGTGAGAGAAGTCAAGAATGGCTTCACTTTCATTATCTGAAATAGAGGGCCAAATAAGACAGTCACCCATCAAAATGGCAGGATCCCAAGGTGGAAGCACTAGAGTTGAAAGGATGTTGGGAGAACACAGATCATACATTAAAATACAAATAGAAAATGGTTGAGATAAGGGATCCCATGAATTTTTGTGGGACCACTAAGGGATAGAACATTATAGTGTAGATAATAGTCAAGTTTTGACCAACTGGAGTGAGAATTAAAGATCATCATAATTCAAAAGAACTTCAATCTGGGCAGTATGAGGAACAAGGAAGATACATTCATTCATCACCTGTTCATTCAATAAATGCTTGTTTAGAGTCTACAATATACCCAAGGACAATGAAGACTACAAAGAAAAATTATATCTGAATCCCTGCCCTTAAAGAACCTGTGTGATCTAGTGAGAGACATAAGACCATACACAAATAGCTATAATGAAAAATACTTGAAGAAGGAAGACCTTGGTCTTAAAGGGATTCAGAACAGGAGAGAAAAGACTAAACAAAGAGCTACGAATTGAAAACATTTTGAAGAGTGATTTACAGACCCGCAGTCTTAGGAATTCAGAAGAAAAAGAGGTGATTTGTCAAGGGTGATCATCAAAGGCTCCATTTAGGTCTTGAAGAACGCAATAGGATTTCAACAGATAGAATTGGAAAAATATTTCTAAGGAATGATGCTGGCAAAGACTTGTTGTTTGAAGTTATTTCAATCATATCTAATTCTTCCTGACTCCATCTGAAGTTTTCTTAATAAAGATCCTAGAGTGTTTTATCTTTTCCTAAATGCCAAGAAATCTAGCTCCTTCATTTTATAAATGTGGAAGCTGAGGTTCAAAGTATCTGTTAATAATACATGCTATAGGAGGCAGCTAGGTGGCACATCAGATAGAGCACCAGCCTAGAAGTCAGGAGAACCTGAGTTCAAATCTGTTTTCAGACACTTAACATTTCCTAGCTGTGTGACCCTGGGCAAGTCAGTTAACCCCAATTGTCTCAGGAAAAAAATATATATATGCTATACAGATAAGGCAAATAACAAATAGTGGAGATACAGAAAACTGATACACTGTTGGTGGAGTTGTGAACTGTTCCAGCTATTCTGGAAAGCAATTTGGAACTATGTCCAAAGAGGTACAAAATAGTGTATATTCTTTGTCCTAGCAATACCACTACTAGGTCTATATCCCAAAGAGATCAAAGAAAAGAAAAAGGGCCTAAGATCCAAATTTTATAGTAGGTTTTTTTTTTTTTTTTTTTTTTTTTTTTTGTGGTGGCAAGGAATTGGACATTGAGAAGAAGCCCATCAATTGAGAAATGGCTGAACAAGTTGCAGCATATGATTATGATGGAGAACTATTGTGCTATAAGAAATGATGAGCAGAATACTCTCAGAAAAACCTGGATTTGCATGAATTTGTGCAAAGTAAAGTGAGCAAAACTAGGAGAATAGTGTAAAAATAAAATAATAATGAAATATGAAAGACTAGATACTATTAGCAAAACAGTGATATAAGACAGTTCTGAAGGACATGATGAAAAATGCTGTTCACTTCCAGAGAAAGAACTGATGGAGTCTGAATGACAAAGTGTACTTTTTGGACTTTCTTTATTCTTCTTGTTTGTTTTTTGTTCTGTGGTTATCTTTCTCCCCACAACATGGCTCTCATGGAACTGTTTTTTTCTGACTGCACTTGTACAATCTATATCAAATTGCTTGCCTTCCCAAGAAGGGGGGAGGGGAAGAAAGGAGGATGAGAATTTAGAACTCAAATTTTAAAAAAAGAATGTTTATAAATTGTCTTTACACCTAATTGGAAGGAATATTAAAATGTCCATTTAAAAAATACATGCATAATTGAACAAAAGAGAATTAAAAAGGGTGCGTAATCATGGACAAGCAGCTTAGTTTTGACAGATGCTAAATTTATCACAGACTTGAAAAGAAAAGCAAGCTGTACATATCAGTATAATTCTTTTAATTCCATAAATAGGAATGTGCTCATTTTAATGGAAATTTATTATATTCAGAATTTTTAAAAGAAAAAATTAATAACAAAAATAAATGTCTCACTTCTATTGCTAATTATGTACATTTTCCTTTAGAGCTAAGAAGCAAGACGACGTGTCAGCAAGATGGTAAGTCCTGGGTTTTTATGGGCTCTGGACACCACTATTATTAGGCTTTGCTTAACCTGTGCCTTCGGTTACACAGATAGTGCTTGTTTGGCAGCCCTTCTTTCCTCTTCTGGAGATATTGGCTGTTCTCTGGCTGACCCAGAGATCTTGGACTAGAGCCTGGCACAAAACATGACCTAGTTCTTGAGAAAATAACTTTGACATTTGGTATTTGCTCTTTTCTTGGGGCTCTTCTGTTTCACTATCACTAAAATGGGCTAAAAGTTTTCACTGAATATTCTTTGATCAGTGCTTTTAATATACTGAGATGGAAGGTACTACATCCACACTCCTGAATGGCATTGAAATCAGGAAGACTTATTTTTCTGAGTCCAAATCCAGCCTCAAATACATATTTGCTCTGTGACCCTGAGCAAGTCAACTAATCCTGTTTGCTTTCATTCTGTGGAGAAAGAAATGACAAATCATTCCAGTATCTTTACCCAGAAAACTCCATAGATATTATTGGTGCACTATGGTCCATGAGTCACAAAGAGTAGGACATGACTGAACAACAACATTAAAGTACTATACAACATAAAGCAAAGTTAATAAGTGAAATAGTTGCAGAATAATAACAGAATTGATTTTATTGGAGGGAAGAAGCCATTTTGAGGAATGTTGTGGTCCTGATATTTTCTCTGTAAAGAAATACAAGGTCAGTTTTGGTCTAATTATTGGCCCCAGTATAAGCTGTACCTCTAAAATAAGATCTATTTGAAAGGAAAACAAATAGAATCTTGGAATATGGAGCTGGATGGAATCTTAGGATTCACCTAGTCTGATCCTCCCATTGTTGATCTAAGAGTTGAAAGGACTTCTTTTTTTTTGCTAAGGCAATTGGGATTGTGACTGTAACATACAGTTAGTAAGGAGTTGATACACCTGACTTATTATCCATTTTCCATCCAGCTGCCCCAAGGAAGTGGTCTCCTGTAGTCCAAACCCTTAACTTTATAGAAGAATGAACAGTGGGCCCAGAAGGTGGCAACTTGTCTGAGGTCAAACAAGTAGTCAACATTAGACAATGGATTTAGACCTTGGTCTCTTGATCTCTTTCACTCCCCTCTAATAAGAGTGATTCTCAGTCAGAAAGGTTAAGTTATTTACTCAAGTTAGTGGAAGATACAAGATTTGAATCCTCTCACTTAGTTTCCAGTTTCCTCTCCACTATATCATTCTACCTGCCTGAAAAATGATGGCACTAAGTTTTGTTGTTCAGTCAGTTCAGTCACCAACTCATTGTTGGCAAAAATACTGGAGTGATTTGCCCTTTCCTTCTCCAGTTCATTTTACAGATGTTGAAACTGAGGTAGACAGGATGAAGTGACTTGCCCAAGGTCACACAGCTAATGAGTGTCTGAGGCCAGATTTAAACTCAGGTCATCTTGACTCCATGCCTGGCATTCTATCCACTTCATCAGACAGTTGATCTCAACCTTAAGTTACCATATATAAAATAAATAGACCATTCACAAATTCCAAAACCATATTATTTATTGTATTTGTGTCCATAAGAGAGCTTAAGAAATAATCGTTGATTAATTGAGGTAGCCTATGTTATTGACCAGATCAATTAGTAATAAATTTAATTGAGATAAATTTATATTCATTCTTATCACTCTATTCATCTTCATCATTTTCATTATCTTTTTCTTAATAATGAAACAGATATGAGAATCTGTTAACTGGTGCTATATAAACGTGAGTATTGATTAGATACGTGTTCCTAGTTCATAGGTTTTCTTCATGCACACATAATTAAGAGTGGCAAAAAGAATACAATATAGTTAATTGCAATTTCTCTGTAAAAATAAAACTTTTTTTTTTAAAAAATAGCATAGATTATAAAGAAATCATAGGATCTGGGGATCATAAATCTAGAACAGGAAGAAACTCCCAGAGATCCATTTACCTTCATTTTGTAAATGAATAAATTGAGAACTACTAAGCTTGGGTGCCTTGCCCAACATAGGGAGTATCTTTAATGACTATATTTGTTCTATAACCTAAAATATAATAAAAAGCAATATGCAAAGAAATGCAAATGCATACATTTCTTTGTTCTGATGAAATTTATTTTTTTAATTTTTAAAAATTGAAAACAAATTTACTTTATTATAAAAAATTTTGACAGTATATATATATGCATGAGTAATTTTTTTATAATATTATCCCTTGTAATCATTTTTCCAAATTATCCCCTTCCTCCCTCTACTCCCTCCCCTAGATGACAGGCAATCCCATACATTTTACATGTGTTACAGTATAACCTAGATACAATATATCTGTGTAAATCCAAAGTTGCATGTTAAGTATTAGATTCCGAAGGTATAAGTAACCTGGGTAGATAGACAGTAGTGCTAACAATTTACATTCAATTCCCAGTGTTCCTTCTCTGGGTGTAGTTGTTTCTGTCCATCATTGATCAACTAGAAGTGAGTTGGATCTTCTTTATGTTGAAGATAACCACTTCCATGTTCTGATGAAATTTAAACTCTAGTTTTACCATTTTTACTTTCAGAAAAAGCTTAAATTTATATCCCAGGAATTACCCACTCAGAGATATCTAGGGCCTCTCATGCCTCCTCCATACCTACTCTAGACTCCTTAAGATATTTTGGAAATTGGTCAGAAAGAATGTCTTTTTTCTTATTTCCCCATCTACCCATACAATCCTTCTCCACTGAAAATAAATAAATAAATCAGGCATCAAATTCCTTTTAATTATTATTTTCTTGTTCCCTCTTTACTTTTACAATACCTTCCCACCCCCAAATTTCAAGCCTTGTATTCCTTTCATTTATCTATTTATTTGCTTGTTACTCCAACTATATTCACATCACCCTCTCTATCCATAAACCTCTCCCCCTGGCCAAAAAAATTTTCAGATATCAAAGTCCTCTTAATTACATATTTGCTTCAATTCTACCAGCTACAGATAAGGAAGCTGCAGAGTAGATTGGGAAAAGAGTCTGAGTTTGGGCCCAGATAGACCAAGTTTGAGTCCTAGCTCAGCCACTATGTGGGCAAGCTGCCTGACCTTTCTAAGCGTAAAAATAGAGATGATACTATTTGCACCATTATAAACTTATAGGTTATAAGCCTCATAGACTTACTGATTGTGAGGTTAAAATGAAATGATCTTGAAGAGACAGCTATCATTATTAGGAATGCTTTTAAATGTCCAGTCCTGATAATCTATTCTTTCCCTATTAAAAATAGGCAAAACACTCCCTAGAATCAGTCCTAAGATAGAATAAAGCATGCAGATAGCTTATTGCTGCGCTTTGGGACAAAACTAAACCTATTCAACAACTTATATTTATAAGATCATTTATCTGGTTTGCCCCCTGAATAAGTTAAAACAGGAGTAAGCTGTTACTAAATTATTAAATTTAATTTAAGTGGTTTGTCAAGAATACACAGGCATTATGTGTCATTAATTAGCTGAATGAACTAAAGCATGGAGAAAGAATAAGTTAATTTGCCCAGAGTTAGAAACTAATGGCTGTCAGCTGATGATGATGTGAATTGTATTTAAGAGAGGCAGGGATGTACAAAGCCATTAGTTTCATTCTCATTTTCAAGATTATTGTAGTCCATATTTTTGTCCCCCTGCATTTTGGATTTCCTTCACAGATTAATTGTACACTACTTCAAAGTCCGATTCTTTTTGTACAGCAAAACAACTGTTTGGACATGTACACATATATTGTATTTAATTTATACTTTAACATATTTAACATGTATTGGTCAACCTGTCATCTGGGTGGGGGGAGGGGGTGAAAGGAGGGGAAAAATAAGAACAAAAGGTTTGGCAATTGTCAATGATGTAAAATTACCCATACATATATCTGGTAAATAAAAACTATTAAAAAAAAAAAGATTATTGTAGTCCAGTGCTAGTACATAAGTTAGGATGATTTGTGATGACCCTGGATGCAGTGAGAGACTTAGGCCTTTTTAATCTAGTCTTTTCTAGGTCTTAGTTTGTCTGAGGCGATACCCATTATACTTAAAAACTAGGTTGTCATTGTTTGTTCATTTTGGAAAAGGACTATGGCATCAGGGAAGTGATACCATGACATGCAAGTGCATTGGATCTAAGGGAGGGAGGGAGGACTAGGGCAAGGTCACCTCTCTCACTTTCTTCTCCAAAGCCATTTGGGTCCAGTGGCAAGATGTAAATTTCGTTGACTGGAGATGGCCCTGGATGCAATGGGAGACCTCGCACTTTTTAAGCTAAGATCTTTCCCCCGTCTCAGTTTGATTGAGGCAATGCCCAATCAGTGAGGTAAGAAATGAGAGAAAAGATGGTCTATTTTGCTTTCACAAAAGAATCAGTCAGGAAGAGGGAAGATCCTCAAAGTTTCTGGCCAGAACAGAAACAATTGTTATTTATATTCACTGAGCCATCAAAACCCAAACAATAAGCAAATGAGGCTTGGATTGTTAATTGCCAGTCACCTGTTCCTAAAGTATAAAGTCATAGCAAAACTTAGCACATTTAGAGTTGTGAGCTCTCATAGGTCTCTATGTCCTCTAAGAGCAAACAACCTTGGCTCTTCATTTTAGCAATGCTAAGTCCCTATGTACCACAGTGGTCCCCTTTAACTGTTATTAAGCTACCAAGTTATTATATTATTTCTCTTCTTCTTTCCTCTTAAGGAGTATCTAGTATTTTTTATGCTAATCCCTGAAATTGAATTTTACAACTTCTTTCAGGCCGTGGTCAGATATGTTCTTAACACTTACAGAGAATTTGCAATTTTTCTTCTGAAATTTTAAAAAACATCTGAACAAATAAAACAAAAGTTTTTGACACAAAGTTCTAAGAGGATTTTCTGTACAAAAATGAATAAAAAATGAAGTTATAAAGGTTATTATGTCCAAAAGAGTAGTGCTTTCTATAGTTGAATAAAGAACTGGGAACCATTGTATATTTTTGAGAAGGAGATGATAAAACAGTTATTTGGGAATAGTTTGAGTAAAAAATAAGCTGAAAAGAGGAGAGACTAGAGAGACCAGATAGAAGTTGATTGTAAAACTCCAGGTATTCAATGATGAGGATCTGGGCTTGATTGAAATCTTAGAAAACAAAGAGGAAAAGGTAAATTGGAAAAACAGGGGAGCTTGAATTAGGAGATTTTAGTGATTGGTTGGGATTGGTATGACTGAGAAAGGAAGGGGCAATGGAAAGACTTGGTTCTAGGGTTAGAATACCTGAATTCAAAGTCCTGTGATAAGTATTATCTGAGTATTCTTGACAAGCCCTTAACCATCTTCAGCCTCATTTTTCTAGTCTATAAAACAAGAGGACCATAATAGTGATGATTAAATCCATATTTTTTTTAAAGGAAAATGTTTTAAATTTTAAAATGAGGTTGGGTTACATTATGAGTTCTTATCCTTTTGAGCATCATAGAATACTTTGACAGGATAGTGAAGTCCATGGATCTCATTTCAAAATCATGTTTTTAAATGCATAAAATAAAATATTTAAGAAAAAGGAAACCAACTACAGTTTTCACTTTCATAATGTGACTTTCCCCATCACAGTTTTGATATATTGCAGATCAGTATAAGAAATTAAATGGGAAAGTGGGGGAGAGTTTTGCAGAAGTCACAGATTATATATATAAGGCTAATAGATGGCACAGAAAGTTTAGAAACTCAAAAATTAAATGTATAGTATTATATGGTGTTAAAATATTTTATCTCAAATAATTCAGGCTTCTTCTCTGCTAAGAAGGAAAAACCAAAACATTTTATATGGATTTTCCAAATCACAGGGACAGTGTACCCATAACCCCCCTGATATGGAAGGAATACCTGCATATTGGAATATAGTTATCAAAATATTTTTTTTTAATTTTTTATTTTATTTTATAATTATAACATTTTTTGACTGTACATATGCATGGGTAATTTTTTACAACATTATCCCTTGCACTTACTTCTATTCAGATTTTTTCCCTTCCTCCCCCAACCCCCTCCCCCTGATGGCAAGCAGTCTTATATATGTTAAATATATTACAGTATAATTTAGATACAATATATGTGTGTAGAACCGAATTTTTTTGTTGCACAGGAAGAATTGGATTCAGAAGGTAAAAATAACAGTTTACATTCATTTCCCAGTCCTTTTCTGGATGTAGCTGGTTCTGTCCATCATTAATCAATTGGAATTGGATTAGCTCTTCTCTATGTTGAAGAAATCCACTTCCATCAGCATACATCCTCATACAGTATCATTGTTGAAGTGTATAATGATCTTCTGGTTCTGCTCGTTTCACTCAGCATCAGTTGATGTAAGTCTCTCCAAGCCTCTCTGTATTTCTCCTGTTGGTCATTTCTTATAGAACAGTAATATTCCATAACATTCATATACCATAGTTTACCCAACCATTCTCCAATTGATGGACATCCATTCATCTTCCAGCTTCTAGCCACTATGAAAAGGGCTGCCACAAACATTTTGGCACATACAGGACCCTTTCCCTTCTCTAGTAGTTCCTTGGGGTATAAGCCCAGTAGTAGTATGGCTGGGTCAAAGGGTATGCACATTTGTTATCAAAATATTTTAAAAGCAAATTCATGGAAAAGGACCCCTGGATACTTCCAACTTAAACTTTGATACCTTCATTCTATGACTTTTATCATGGTCAGGCAAATGACAGGTGGTGCCATTGCCCAAGATAGGGAAGTGAGAAAGTGGCTCACTTTGGGGAGGAAGAAAGCTGATAAAGTCAATTTCTGACACAATAACAGGATGTCCAACTGAGATATTCTGGCAACAACCAGAGACACATATAACAGGAGTGCTCAAGGGAGACTTTAAGGAAAGAGATCCTTAACATGGGGTCTAGGTATCTGCTTTATAAATATTTTGATAACTATTTCAGTACCATTGGTTTCTTTTGTAATCATATATTTTCTTCTATGCATTTAAGAACATTAATTTGTGGAAGGTGTCTGTAGGCTTCACTAGACTACCAAAGAGGTTCATAATATAAAAAAGATTTAAAACTCTAGTTTTGATGGACTTGGTGTCTATTTTTCCTCTCAAATGTGGGATTGGAAGACTATAAAATCCACTGAAGTTTCCTTCCCTCAGGCCTACTACATATGTTATAGGTGAAGACCTACAAGTTTATCAACTGAAAAGATCAAGGATAGGAGTACAAATTTGCTATTTGGGGAAATAACCACACACTCAAGGCTGAAGTTACAGATGTGATGCTAAACAAGCTCTCTGAGGAAGTGAGTGAAGAGAGGAGGACTCATGACGGGAAAGGGTGTTCTAACATTCAGTTATTTTTCCTTTGCCCCTTTTGTCTTTGACACACAGGGCAGGGTCCAGAGACCTCCAGCTGGACAGCACCGTCATTGTGAGAAATGTTTCCATCGACATTGTCAGGTTCCTATAGAGCCAAGTATCTCCTGCTTGGTGATCAATTGTCGCCGGCTTTGTGGAGCAGTTTTCCACATGTGCAAGGAGGAAGAACATGAGTTACTTTGTCCCCTAGAGCAGGTTCCTTGCCTCAACTCTGCTTATGGCTGTCCTCTCTCTATGGCGCGACATAAATTGGCAAAGCACCTTCAGGTCTGCCCAGCCAGTGTGGTCTGTTGCTCCATGGAGTGGAACCGTTGGCCAAATATTGACTCAGAAACAATTCTTCATGAGAATATCATGAAAGAGCCCCACAGTGAGGAATGTTTGGATACAGCTCTGGCCATCCAGGATCAAAACACCCTTTTTGGCTCCCTGAAGATGGTGGAGCTTTTCCCTGAATCCAGAGAGTTCACTGAGGAGGAATTGGAAATGGACAGTGATGCCATTTTGGAGGAACAAGGAGCAGTTGGTGGGGTGGACCCTCATTCTCTCTCAACAAGTGAAATGTCACCTAATGGCGAAATGATGGAACTGAGCCAGCAAGAACGAGAAGCTTTGGCCAAAGACAAAGAAGGGATGGATCTGGCCAGTTTTGGGAAATGGGAAAACATTTTCAGCAAAGAGCATGCGGCTTCAATGTTAACAAATTCATCAGCAAATTCTGGGGGCAAGAGAAGTCAGGACGCAGGGAAAGAACAAGCTTCCAGCCAGGGCAATGCTTCACAGAAGGATGCTAGCATGGAGAAAGAAGGCCAGGCAGACCAAAACCAGGACCCATATAGGAACATGGAAACGACAGGACTCGCACCTTGGCAAGATGGAGTATTGGAAAGACTGAAGGCAGCAGTTGATGTAAAGGATTATAATATGTACCTGGTGCATAATGGGAGAATGCTGATCCACTTTGGCCAGATTCCTGCTTGCACACCCAAAGAAAGGGATTTTGTTTATGGCAACCTAGAGGCTCAGGAAGTCAAGACTGTCTATACCTTCAAAGTTCCAGTCAGCTACTGTGGAAAGAGGGCCCGACTTGGTGATGCAATGGGAGCTAGTAAGCCAAGTGAACACAAAGCCACAGATACCTCAGATCTGGGGATTGATGTAGAAGAACTGCCAAAATCAGATCTAATCAGAACCACCCTTCTGTGTGCCATGGAAAGGGAGCTGAAGGGCCACATCATCTCGGAATCGAGGAGCATCGATGGACTCTTCATGGACTTTGCAACACAAACCTACAATTTTGAGCCAGAGCAATTTTCCTCAAGTGCAGTACTGGCAGATCTCACTTCTGAGAGTCCCCCAGGGCTCCATGTGGAACTCCACAGTGAATGTGTGACCAGAAGACATAACAAGAGTAGCTCAGCTTTTACTTTTACTTGCAACAAATTCTTTAGGAGGGATGAGTTCCCGTTGCATTTCAAGAACATCCACTCTGATATCCAGTCATGTATCAATGGCTGGTTCCAGCATCGCTGTCCACTGGCCTACTTGGGCTGTACCTTTGTTCAGAGTCATTTCCGACCTCCGGGGCAAAGAGCCAAAGTGATCTACAGTCAGAAACTCAGGACGTTTGCCATCAAGCCTGAGGTTGCTCCTGAACTGGGGCCCAGAGGGAATAGCCAGAGGTCGCTGACCAGCCTGCCCCTAGAGATACTGCAATATATTGCAGGGTTCCTAGATAGCATCAGCTTGGCTCAGCTGTCCCAGGTGTCGGTCCTCATGAGAAGTATCTGTGCTACGCTCCTACAAGAGAGAGGGATGGTCCTCTTGGAATGGAAGAAAAAGACCTATTCCCATGGGGGCACTGGCTGGAGAGCTCACAAAAAGGCAAGTATAGCTGATCACTCACATCCTAGGAAAGGTCTCTCCCAGAAGGGCATTTGTAGCCTCAGTGCTTAGCACAATGTCCATCATTCAGCAAATGGCAAATTAAGTCATCTATCCAGGGTCAGGGGAGGTCTCCAAGATCCACATCTAATGCTCTAGACACTGCAATGCATTACCTTTTATTACAAAGCACTTTCCTTCCAACAGTCCTGTAAGGGAGGTGGGGCATTACTATCATTGCATTATCACCATTTTTCAGATGAAATGATTTTCCTATAGTCAAGGAGGAGCTTTTAAAGCTCAAATTCAGTTTTTCTGACTTTGTTCTATCTCAATCTTCCCTCCCCAAAGTCTGACTAACTCTTCATCACTAGAAATGATAGAAAAGTATGACTGACAATTTTCCTCACTATGCCAAGTCTGATTCATTTTACATTACCATTTATATTAGTACAAATTTAAGATATTTATGTTATTACATTATTATTTTCATATCCTTTCTTTGGGATCTTTTTTCACTCAAAAAAAAAAAAACCTTCAGTGGGTCAAGAAGCACTCCCTGTAGTCCACATGTAGACTTTTCCTTGTCTCTTTGGAAAAACACAAAGTACTTCTCTGATATGGGCATGTTAGAATGTGATTTGAGTGTGATCTTTTTTCTGATTGTCCAGTCCTGAAGGATTTGTAATATACAGAAGACAAGTATCTATGCTGGCAACAGCTTGAGAGTGGGACTTGTTTGGGGTTGCCATACTCTATTTATATAGCTTCTATGGGAGAATACACATATTCAGGGGAATAATGTGCAACAGGGTTCAAAAGACAGGATAAGACCAGATTGTGAAAGTCTTTAAAAAGAACAGAGGAGGAACTTATAGTTGACTCTAGAGGCAGCAGGAAGCCAATGGAGTTTATTGGAGGAGGGGAATGATATGATCCTATGTGCTTTAAAAAAAAAAAATCATCTTCGCTGCAAGGTAGAATATGGACTGAAGTGGGGAGAGATTTGCGGTGGGAAAACCAATTAGGTCACTGCAATGATCAAGGTAAGAGGCAATAAAAGACTCAACTAGGATAGCAGTACCTTGATCAGATCTATGATCCTCCTACATGATTTTCTGTCTTTTCATCTGCTTATAGGACATTTCAATATCTGAATGTGCAGACAGTACTCCAGACTCAATATGTACAAATCAGAACTTTTCTTTCCTATTTAAAAACTAAACTAGGTGTTCTTCATAACTACCCTACTTCTGTCAATAGTCTTCTAGTTTCTGAACCTAGATATTCTGGATTAATTTTTTACTCTTCTCCACCATTCTTCTATGTAATCCATCTTCAGATCCTACCATCTTTTCCTTCTAAATATCGATGATATTAGCTCTTCCCTCTCCATTGTTTCTAACTCTTTGATAATGTAATCTCTTGAAAACACTGCAATCAACACCTAGCTGGTGCCCACTGTCCCATGGCTAATATAATCTTTGGTGTATGCATGTTGTAAAGACCTTTTAAAGATCTAAATAAATTAGATTACCTAGTTTACTCATATTCATGTACTTATTTAGTCCTTCAGAGAAATTTTGCACATTGAGCTCCTTCCCTCTCCCAAGTACTGGCACCAATCTCAAAACTCCAAGTCTGCATTCTCATCTATGCTGGGGGCAGGGAGGGAATTTAGGGGGTCATTCTTTATGGCTCTGACAATTGAAAAAAAAGGAACAAGTATTAAGGTGGAAGATACAAAAAGTTTTTTTTTTTTAATTTATTTTAAAGGATTACATAATTTACATGTAAAACAATACTAGTACCTTCCCTCCCCCCCTCCCCCCACCTGGATTTTTGTTAAGTAGCTCCTTT